>NC_044031.1:250806773-251041899 GCF_901765095.1 Microcaecilia unicolor | reverse complement strand
AACAATGTTTCAGCCAAAGCCACCGCCGCGCAGAGATTGTCTGAGCCATGCCTTTCGCTGAGGCCCTCAAGACATCATACAGCAAGTCTGCCAAATAGGCTAAGCCCGATTCCAGGGCCGGCCAATCAGCCCTCAAGGAATGATCCGAGGGGGAAGCCCGCTGCACCATAGTCAGGCACGCCCTGGCCACATAGGAGCCGCAAACTGAGGCCTGCAAATTTAAAGCAGCCGCCTCAAAGGACGACCTTAAGGCCGCCTCCAATCTTCTGTCTTGGGCGTCCTTTAGGGCCGTGCCACCTTCCACCGGCAACGCCGTTTTCTTAGTCACCGCAGTGATTAAAGAATCCACGATAGGCCACAGATAGGCCTCACGTTCACTCACAGCCAAAGGATAGAGGCGGGACATAGCCCTAGCCACTTTAAGGCTCGCTTCCGGGACATCCCATTGAGCCGAAATTAAGGTGTGCATGGCATCATGCACGTGGAAGGTTCTAGGTGGGCGCTTCGTCCCCAGCATAATGGCAGAGCCAACAGGGGCTGAGGGAGAGACGTCCTCCGGAGAGGAAATCTTCAAAGTGTCCATGGCCTGTAACAACAGGTTGGGCAAATCCTCTGGGCTAAAAAGCCGCGCTGCAGAGGGGTCATCCGCTCCATCCGAGCGGGGATCCGTCTCCTCCAAAGAATCCGCAAAGGACCGTTGGGAGACCTCAGACACGCTGCCCTCATCTACATCGGAGGAGACAAATTCCTCCAAGGCCTGGGAATCAACCCGAGGGCGTTTACCTCTGGGAACCTCAACCTCTTTACCAGACGAGGGAGCAGGGGCAGCGTTGTGCATGAGGAAGGCCTGATGCAGCAGCAAAACAAACTCGGGGGAGAAACCCCCCAGACTGTGCACTTCCGCAGTCTGGGCAACAGCCCTAGACGCACCCTCAACCGGCGCTCGCAAGAGCGGGGGAGAGACATGCTGCGCATCCAAAATGGCGTCCGGCGCGAAACTCCGCGAAGGAGCCGCGCGGGAAGAACGGCTCTTAACTTTAGCCGCTTCTGTGCCGTCGCCCAAATTAAGGGCGTTCATGGCATTAATGTCTCCAACCTCAAGGGCGGCCCAAGAAGAAGCCGTCCGAGCCGCATGGCCGGCCAAGATGGCGGAGGCGAGGAGCGGGGGATGGGCGTTTATGGTGGGAAAAACCGCCACGCCGGAGGAAGGACCGGGACATTCATCGGTCACGAAACTGTCACCCAACAAGGGCGAATCAGGCTTGAAGACCCCCGCATCCCCTCTAGAAGCGCTCAAGCGACCCGGGGAGCGACCCTTTGCGCCCTCGCCCTCCGACGCCATATGCCACGAGGAGAAGAATCGGGGAACCCCCTGCCCGCTATAAAAAGGTAAAAATTACCTGCTGTCCGCTCCGAGTTGTAACGACCTGGTGTCCCAGTGAGTAGCTGCAATAGACGCTTAAATAAACGTCGAAATAAACGCCTTTAAGGACGTTCAAAATTTTTTTTTTTTTAACGGAGCCAGCGGGAGGGGGGAGAAAAGGAGGGACCTGGCACCACCAGGTTTGCACTTGCTCAAAAGAGCCCTCAACCCCAGGCACTCAACAAAACCTAAAAATTAGGCTTGGAGGCCTAGGCAGAGCTGCTGCTGTGTGTGACCACCACCTGCTGAGATAGAGAACATACTGGGGAGTTTCCGGCAGCACATGACCACATATAGGGAGGCAAAAGTTTGCTCTCTATCTCCACCTGCTGGTAGATGGACACAACCCACCAGTCTATGGATTGATCAGCTTGATGATATGGAAATGGAAAATAAATATACACATACACACAATTCCTAACATAAGCTGGAGCAACTGGCACCAAAAAGTACATAGTTTCTCTCTTTCATGGATTACAGTTACTGCAAAAATAAAAACCAAAAACAACGTCCTGCTGCCCTTTTCCTCAGGCACATTCTTTTTGATTACCTTGTCTTGCTCCAGCTGTTCCACCAAATTCTTTGCATCACGTAGTTGTGTGATCAGTTTTGTCTTTTCAGTGGTATGAAGGTCCTGGCAAACAATTAAGAGAAATTAATATTTATGTTTAAACAGTTTTTATTGAAACTACAGCATAATACACCAATACAGTTCACTATACAATTTCACCAACCAATCATGCTGTATATGTTCAACGAAATACAAATCAACATCCAAAGTGGGTTTAACCATTTTCTCCTCAATCCCCCCCTTCCTCCCTCCAGCCCCCATATCAATGATGGCACTCGCTCCATGTATTAACTAAATTACTATTCGAACTCCAACTATAAGGTACATTCTCCGAGAAATTGATATTGAAGCTCTTGATAATATATATAGCCTCATACTATTTCAATGCTTGAGTGGAAAAAAGAAACAAAAATTGAAAACACTTAAAAAATAAAAAATCAAGTTAGATAAATCTGAGCTAATTAACTGAAAAAAAAAAAAAAAACAATACAAGCTATAATGAAATGCCAATGGCAACTTTTGAAGAAAAGATATTCAATTATACTCCAATGAAGAATATTTATATAGTATTTGAAAACTGGCATTTTCCTAACTAGAAAAATTGTGAGCACAAAGTTCACTAAAACACAAACTCAAAATTACATGCATTCATTAACCTTGCCTAAAACACTCTTTGTTTTGCTGATAAAGCTAAGAATATTTCTTTAGAATCCCCTCAATATGGATGCAGTGACTGGAAACATCATGATGGCAATTTTGTAAGCGATGCTGAAGGAAAGGATAGTGAATTTCCTGGAAGCCAATAAGTTGCAAGATCCGAGACAACATGGTTTTACCAGAGGGAAATCGTGCCAAACGAATCTCGTTGAATTCTTTGATTGGGTAACAGCAGAACTGAATCGTGCACATGCTATAGACGTAATCTACTTAGATTTTAGCAAAGCTTTTGACACGGTTCCCCACAGGAGGCTCTTAAATAAACTCGATGGGCTGAAGATAGGTCCCGAAGTGGTGAACTGGATTAGGAACTGGTTGACGGACAGGCGACAGAGGGTGGTGGTAAATGGAGTTCGCTTGGAGGAGGGAAAGGTGAGTAGTGGAGTGCCTCTGGCAATGCGTCTTGATGGTGCATCCTGTGCTTCCTCACAGTGAGTGCTGGATAAGTCTGTCTCTCTCTCTTCCCCTCCCTCCCTCCCTGAGCAAGCTGAGCAAGCAGTGGCTCCAGCAGTACCCGAAGGAATTCCGGTTCTGGCAGGTGGTTTACCTTCCCTTGTGTCCCACTCTCTCCCTCCCTCTTGTGCCCCTCTACTCGACACGAGCAAGATGAGTAAAGACAGCAAAGCAGCAGCAGCTCCCACAGCTCTTCCCTTTCCTGGCTCAGTAACTGCCCTGTGACTCCCCTCTCACTGCCACACATTCAAGTAAGTTTATTCAATTTTGAGAGGCTGGTTATTATAGGGATACCTTGCACATGTTGTGGGCAAAATTCAGAGTTTCTATCTATCTATTTATTTACTTACTTATTTAGGAGCATTTAAAATCTTTTTTTGTAGTTTACTTGCAGGCAGGGTGCAGTTAGGGGGTGTGTGGAGGGGCACTGCCCCCCCTAAATAAACTGCATGTCTGGAAGGGGAAAGGGATGTGTAAAAGGGGGTTGGGGAGATTAATTGTCCTAGTGTGTTTTGTGGGGGGGGGGGTTGTTTTGGGTGGGAACTGTCGCCCCTGGTGTGGTGGGAATTGTCCTAGGTGGGAATTGGTGGGTGAGAACTGTCCAGTGGGAACTGACCTAGACCCAGATAACAGGCATCTCACAGGCCTGGAAGGAGGAGAACAATCAATGAGACACATTTTCAAAGCACTTAGACTGACAAGGTTTTATAGTAATTTATGGAACTTTGTAAGACTAAGTGCTTTGAAAATACGCCCTGTGTGTTATCAAGGTACAAATTACATTACAATGATAAAGTGGATCAAATTTGGAGGGGGTTGTGCTATATGTTAAAGAGTGAATTGAATCAAACAAAATAAACGTTCTATATGAAACAGATAGCAGCGTGGAATCCTTATGGACAGAAATTCCATGTGTGACAGGAAGGAGTATACTGTCAAGGCTGTATACTATCTGCCAGGAGAGAACGAACAGACAGATGAAGAAATGTTTACAGAAATTAGTATAGCTGGCAGATTGGGCAATAGTATAATAATGTGTGATTTCACTTAACTCTCCACTGCCCCATGTAAGCCGCATTGAGCCTGCCATGAGTGGGAAAGCGCGGGGTACAAATGTAACAAAAATAAATAAAAAATTATCCCAATATTGACTGGATAAATGTTACATCATGGAGATCTAGAGAGGTAAAATTCCTAGACACAATAAATGACTACTTCTTGGAGCAACTGGTCCAAAAAACAATAAGAGGGTTAAATCATCTATAACAACTTAAGCCCCTTCTCCGGGCTTGTGAAAGTCAGTGTTCCCCCTGCGTGGACTCTTTTTCACCATACTTACCTTAAGGGTGCACGGTAAGTTCATGTCCCTGTTGTGTTGTACCTGCACAGTAACGGGTCAGTGGGAGAAATGTGCCTATGACAACAGTGAGAACGCCATGGTGTGGACATGGTGTACTGTAGAATTGGAAATGGCTATCTCTAAAGGGTACAAAGTGGGAGAAATCTACGAGGCCTGTCATTTTGAACAGACATCTACACAGCTCTTTGCAGAATACATAAACATGCATCTATGACAAAAGCAGGAAGTATCAAGGTTTCATAAGTACGTAAGTATTGCCATACTGGGAAAGACCAAAGGTCCATCAAGCCCAGCATCCTGTTTCCAACGGTGGCCAATCCAGGTCACAAATACCTAGCAAGATCCCAAAAAAGTACAGAACATTCGGAGAATATCATAAAGAGCATCTGACAAATAGGACAACTCCGCCTCTAGGGTAGAGAGAAAGTCTGGAGGCGAGTCCAACGTGGGCAATTGCTGAATCCACGATAAAGAAGCCCTGGCTACAAAAGAAGAAGAAATTGCTGTCTGAGAATTTAACACAGCTAGTTAAAAGGCAAGCTTCAAGAAAGAATCAAGCTTGTGGTCATGCATATCCTTTAATGTAGTGCCGCCTTCAATAGGGATCGTAGTATGTTTAGCAACCGCCGTAATAAGGGCATCCACCTTAGGCAGAGCAAAATGCTCTAAATCAGACAGCAGAAGGGGATAATTCGGAAATAGCGCAAACTAGCCAGAGGTTAGAATAAGGGGTCTCCCACTGAGTTGCAATAAGCTCCTGCATAGCTTCATGAATATGGAAAGATACAGGAAGCGTCTTAGTACCTGACATAATAGATGCAGCAGGACCAGAGGATGGAGAAGCAGGAGAAGAAATGTGTAAAGCCTCCATAGATTTTGTGATCAACAGAGGCAACTCCGCTCTCAAAAAGTGGAGGAGTGGCCTAGTGGTTAGGGTGGTGGACTTTGGTCCTGGGGAACTGAGGAACTGAGTTCGATTCCCGGCACAGGCAGCTCCTTGTGACTCTGGGCAAGTCACTTAACCCTCCATTGCCCCATGTAAGCCGCTTTGCGCCTGCCATGAGTGGGAAAGCGCGGGGTACAAATGTAACCACAAAAAAAAAAAAAAAACCAGCCTAGTTACAAGTAGGATCACAACCCCCATCTGACTCTTACATGTCCAAGTCAGGGCCATCAGCAGAACTAGGACAGTTAGAATACACAGATAAAACCTCCTCTGAGTCCCGACAAGGAACATTCTCCAAATCCTATGAAACGGAAAGTTTTTGTATCTTAGGAACTAAAAAGCAACGTGAGGGGAAGAAGGAGAGGCAGCTTGAGCTGACTTTAATAACAAGGCCTGATGTAATAAAGAACAAATTCAGGCCGCAAAAACAACATCCTGGGACATGGTAGCGGGCGAGGAACCCACTGACAAAATGGCCACTAAAGCCTCGCGGAGTACAGGAGCAGTTGGCGCTGAGCCCAACAAAACCACCATCAGAGTGGGACCAGATTGAACTCCCGGAGACAGAGTACTGATGGCCAAAGTAGGCAAAAGCAACATGTCCACAGAAGTAAACAAAGCGTGCAGGAACCAGCAGCCGAGAGTTCCCCCCCCCCCCCCTCAGACATAGAGAATAATAAATATACTCACAGAAAACTGCCAGTCTCATAACCTCCAAGGCACTGAAGCCCCACAATCTTCCCACAGCACAAGCGCTCTCAAAAAGAACCACAGTAGTTGCTTTTTTTTTAGTTTTTTAGAGGCAGGAGAAAAAGAGAAGGGAAGTCTGAAATAAAGAGGTAGAATGTGGAAACAGGGGAGCAGGAAGGGACCTAGACCAATATGTTTACATCTGAGGCACAGGATATTCTCAACCCCAAACTCAACTGAACCTGCAATCAGGACAGGAGGCCACACAAAAGTCACCACAGCACACAGGAGCTACTATCCCGCCTGCTGAAGATAGCGAATACTGGCTAGGTTACTAAACGCAGGAGCTTATGAGGCACAACTAACTCTCTCTCTACCTGCTGGCGGATGGTCACAACCCATTTGTCTGGACTGATCCTTGGGACGTAATGGAAAGGCCTGTTGCAGGCAGTTCTCATGGCCTGATGCTTTCCCGCACCCATGGGTATGGCTGGAAGTGAACACTCACTAGTGTATGCAGTAGGATAGCTGTAGAGATGCCCCCCCCCCCCAGTCCAGCACCAGCCAATCTTCTCTCACACAGTATTTTCATTCTGCAAGTCAGTGTGCGAATCTGTCACTCCATCATCACCAGCATATGCTCGCTCTGCACCATGACGTAATATAATACAATGTAATATGGCTTTTGTATTCCATCAACTCCTAAGTTTGGTTCAAACTTGTTTAACAAAAAAAAAGTGGAAAAGAAAAATAATAGAAACTTTCTAAATAAATGTTTTTAAATTCTCTGGAATAAAAGTATAAGAACTTATACTTCTCAGATCCTTAGGTAAAGTTGAACTGCCTGTTAAACTGATCTATCCAAAATCATCTTAAAATGAACTCCTGAGAAAGATGGAAAACAAAGAAAATAAGGATCCTTTAGTCCTAGAAATGTGATGTTAGAAGGAAATTAAAAAAAAAAATCAGTACAAGTACACAGGGCTGGAACCATCAAAGAATAGTTCCGGGCAAGAAAATTACAGACAGGCAGGTGTTTGCCTATGTGGGCCCGCTTTCTGTGTGTTTAGCTTCCTTTACGCCCCTTCTGAATTTGCACGTGTACCATACTGTATTTTGTGAGATGCACGTTTATCTGCTGTACGTTTATTCCGCTTTTAATACTTCTTTGTTGGAGAGGGGGGAGGGGTGGGAGAAGATATGCTGATTTTACTTTGCATATACCGTGTTTCCCCGAAAATAAGACAGTGTCTTATATTAATTTTTGCTCCCAAAGATGCGCTAGGTCTTATTTTCAGGGGATGTCTTATTCGGGAGTAGTAGGGGGACTGTGGCGGTCGGGAACAGTATTGAAGTGGGGGGCGGTATCCTGCAGAAGTAGGCCATGGCTCGCCTATCTGCCCACAGTGACCAAAGACTCGAGTGGAGCAGAGCCGCCCTGGCCGGGCTGGGAATGGAGGAGGGGTATGAACTAGGGAAGGTAATGGAATGTGGGGCCGGGCTGCTCTGGCTGGGGGTCTCAGGAGGTTGTGAGAGGGCTTAGGGCGCAGGATCATCCCTACCGTATTACAAACGTTAAAAAAAAATTCTACGGTAGCTCCGTTCCCCGTTGGTGGCGCTTTATGCACTCCTCCTGTACATTCGCAACACTTTCAATCCTTCTAGTCTGACTTAGCCCTTGGGCGATGGAGCAGTGCCGAAAGGGCTCGGTTATTCATTTTCTTTTCTTTTATTATTTCTGCAAGGGGGATGTTTCTTTTCTTTCAGGGCTCACTTACCGGTAGTTGATCTTCACAAAAGCGTGAAGGAGGATGGTAGGAGTCCGCTGGACGATAGATTTTCCACCTCAGACTTGTTTCTTGCATTTCTTTTATGTTATTTCGTCTTTGGGTTGCAGCGAAAAAAATTAAGGTTTCTGTGTCCATGTCCCGTTGGGGCCAAACAAAAACTTTGCTAGGTCTTACTTTCGGGGGAGGCCTTATATTTAGCAATACAGCAAAACCTCTACTAGGTCTTATTTTCAGGGGTTGTCTTATTTTCGGGGAAACAGGGTACATATGTCCCATATTCTGCACTTTTTTGAAACACATTGATATTCACACATCCATGACCTATCTGAAAAGGCGCTGTATGTGAATAAAATGGGACATCAAACACAGTAAAACTACAATGTCTCACTTCAATGCACCTTGGTGATTAAACTGGTGCTGGTTTCATCATCATTTAGCCCATATTTAAATTTTTTTTTTTAAAGCCTGTGTGACTCCCCCCAAAAAACTTGTTAAAAATTCACTTCAAACAGTTATCAGTGCAATATCCACAACACTTAGCTCAGTCAGAAGCGAAGGGAAGGAAGGAGAGGTAGACCAGACACCACGGGGGAGGAAGGGAAGAAAGAAAGGAGAGGTAGACCAGATACCACGGGGGAGCAGGGGAAGGCTCAAATATAAACCGAGAGGCAATTTTTGACGTTTGTTTTTTGGCCAAAAAATCTTTGATTATTATCAAGTATATAAAGTACTTCCCTAGGAGTACACACTGGTAATGTAAAAATAGATGCACACTTTCTATGCATCTACTTGTCCCAGTCTCAGACAGCTTAAAAATTCTGGGAGTCACAATCGACCGAAATCTCACACTTGAAGATCATGCGAAAAATACAGCAAAAAAAATGTTCTACTCAATGTGGAAACTTAAAAGGATCAAACCTTTCTTCCCAAGGGAAGTATTCCGCAGCCTAGTACAATCAATGGTGCTAAGCCATCTAGACTACTGCAATGCCATTTATGCTGGATGTAAAGAACAAATCATTAAGAAGCTTCAAACCGCTCAAAAAACAGCAGCCAGACTCATATTTGGGAAAGCGAAATACGAAAGCGCCAAACCCCTAAGAGAGAAACTACACTGGCCCCCACTAAAAGAACGAATTGCATTCAAAGTTTGCACCCTGGTCCACAAAATCGTTCATGGGGAAGCCCCGACCTATATGTCAGACCTTATAGACTTGCCTACCAGGAATGCAAAGAGATCAGCACACACATTCCTCAATCTCCATTACCTTAACTGCAAAGGACTAAAATTTTTAAAAATAGCAAATTAATAGACTGTATCCAAAGTTAAAGGCAATGGTATTCTTCTCTTAGATGATTACGTGTGAGAAAAGAGGATGAATGATTTTAACATCAAAATCTAAGCATCAACCCAAAATATTAGTTCTTCCAAATTCAGATACATAGGGATTCATTCATAATACAGTTTTTGAAATGGTCCCTAACATGAAAGGAAATTGTTCACTAGTGAGGGCATAATATCCCAAGAAAATCCATTTTCAGCTGTTGGGTATATTTGATGAATGTTTACAAATCACAGGAATCCAGAAGTGGAGTGGAGGAGTAGCTTAGTGGTTAGTTCAGTGTGATGTACCTCCTTGTGACCCTGGGCAAGTCACTTAAATCTCCATTGCCCCAGGTACAAAAGATTAGAGTCAGAGAAAGTACTTGCATATCATATATATGTAAACTGATTTGGTTGTACCCCTGACAGTAGTGTCATTGATCTTGGGAAGAAAAAGGTATAGTGTGTCAGTTTTTCTCTAAAAAAGGAGTCTATGTTATCTTTTAAAGAAATGTAGATTGTCTTTGGATGAGTCTTTTAGGTTCTATAGAAGATCTCAGAAAATGCAGAGAACCTAATATGGCTATTGGACCTCCATACTGAAGTTCAGAACTATTAGGTCATTCTTAATTTAAGATGGGTAATTTTTCTTGGTATTATTATTATTGTCCAGTTATTTTTCTAATTGCCTCAGAAGTAAAGTATGAAGGGGTAGTCATATGAAGGAAAGGATCCAGAGAAGGTTAGCGGAGATTAGCTAGGAAAGCCAGTACAGGGCAGACTTCTACGGTCTGTGCCCTGATCGAGGATGAATAGATATGGATGGGCTGGGTGGAGTTTTTCAGAGGCTTTGAGAACAACTTCAGAAATTTTAGAACAAGGCCAGAGACAGGCAGACTTCTACGGTCTATGCCCTAAAAATGGCAAGAATAAATCAAGATCAGGAATGCTTATGATGTATCGCATCATACCATATATAATGTGTTTATTAACTTGGGTAGACTAGATGGACCGTACAGGTCTTTATCTGCCGTCATCTACTATGTTACTATAAATCCACATACGCGACCAGTTTCATATACATCTGCACGTAGCTATGGAACGCACTACCGAAGGCCATAAAAATAACGCAAGACCTAACTATCTTCCGAAGGCTACTGAAAACAGATCTGTTCAAGAAGGCATACCATAAACATCCATCTTAAACACCAAAAAATAAGACTTTACACGACATAGACATAATTGAAATCTTATCACTTGACTGATCAACCTCCTTACCACTAATGAATAAGCATAACCACTTCAATCTCTATGTCGAATATGGTCTCTCCATAGTCAATGACCTAAAGAATGATACGACCCAATTTCGTACTCAGGAACGTTCATGTATTACTATAATTTATTCTTCCAATTTCTTACTCAGGAACTTCCATGTATTGCCATAATTTATTCTTCCTTAACATATATATGCACTTCATATATATCTATACCATGATCTGTTCACGTATGTTATGTTACATGTATGTTACCATGTATGTATGCAACTTAGCACATTACCATTTGTAATTCTGTTACCCAGAAATGGCAACCGCCAATACGGCAAATGTAAGCCACATTGAGCCTGCAAATTGTTGGGAAAATGTGGGATGCAAATGCTACAAATAAATAAATAAATAAAATATATACCTCACAGAATTTTATATGAGCCCTTTTGCTAATATACAACATCCTTTACATGCAGAAAACGTATTATAAAATTATATGATTGCTTTTGTAAACCATAGCTAATGTAATAAAAATATTAATGTAACAGTGTGACTTTCTGGTCTCCAACAATTATTTGGTTTTATTTTTACGTCTTATTATTTTGGAACTGCTACAATTCCTATTAGTAATACCCCTCACAAACTGAAATAATCTGTAAAATCTAAAGTTTCCATGGTGCCCAACGACTCAAGGTTTCAGAAAATATTAATTTATCAGAATAGTTTGGATCCATGTCCAATCTGAGTGCCAGGATTTATACCAGGTTTCAACTGGCCTAAGTCCTTGTGCCCAACGTTGAGTGCTGAATTTAGCACTCAATGCTATGCCCTTTATAGAATAGCATTAAGTCCCAGAATTTTGGCGCCATTTATAGAATCTGGTCCTATATGTGTACATTTCAATTATTGCACAGTGGATACATTCTTCTTTAGAGGTATAACATTAATTCATCTCAGAAAATCAAGACTGCAATAGTGAACCATATGATTTGTAAAATATCACTAATAATTTAAAATATATATATTTGTAGCAAACCAGTAGATTGATAGTAAAAAAAAAAAAAAAAAAAAAAGGATCAAATTTTATTCACCACATAAAAAGCTAGAACATTTAAAAACTCAAATGCCCGACACAGCCATTTTTCGCCCACTCAAGGGTTGCATCAGAGGCTAAATAAAAACTGTAATACACACATCAAAATAATAAATCAGTAACAAATAAATAATTAAATGCAAATTATAACTGCAGATAGGAAATAAAATAGTCTTCAAAATAAGTTCAGATATTTTTTATTTGCTTTTTAGTTTTTAACCAACAGGTGATACAGTTGGATCACACCTCTTGGGTACTTGAGTGTTTTTATTCCACCTCTTTTTACTTTCATTTATGTGTTGTCTGCTTTTTATATGATATTATTTTTACTAACAATATGTTGGTTTGCTGCTTATATTGGATCTTGCAGATCATTTGCCCGTTTGCTTTCTTAAAAAAAATTAGTAACAATCATCAGTAATATGGGAATGAGCAAAGCTATAAAAATGATGGTTAATGATATTTCTCCTGAATTCAATCAATAAGCAGCTCATAAGTAGCTGTGCTATAAATGACTGAACCTCAGCTACATGAAGTAAATCAGTAGGAATAACGTTCAAAGACAGAACATATCCACCCTCATCTATTATGCTTACAAGAAATACATTTCAAGCCTCCACAAATGGCATCTCCTCCCTCCTACCTTTATCTTTTCCAGTTCTTGAAACCTCTCTTCCAGCTGCTCTTGCAGTGCTTCCTTCTCATTGCTCAGCTGGCTGGAGCGCTCCTTGTGGGAGCGGATCATCTCTTTACAGCGCTGAAGCAAGTTCTCCTGGCGTCTCACCCTCACCTGCAGAGCTTCCAGTGTTTTTGAAGCATCATTGACTCCATCTACAAAAACACACAGTGGCATTTCCATCAGTGCACCGTGATGGAAAGTGGTGTGGGAAGAATCTCATCTTATAAAAAGAAAAACTGGAAGTGAGGTAACTGTACTGTTAGACAAATGATGCTAGTGAAACACTTAGCAGACGATACATTAAAGTGTCTATAGCTATAGGTTCATAGTGGGATCTGTTTTGAAAAGTGTACATCCTTTTTTAAAGAAAGGATTAGTGAGAGTGTTAGCTCCAGTAAATATGTTTTCAACCTTTTTGGTTGTGCAGACCCCTTATAGGCTTTCAAAAGGTTTTGCGGTCCTTAGTTCATTCAAACCATATTCTTGTACAAGCCCATCATCACCAACTCCTTCTCTCTCCCTTCACTAGTCCGTATCCATTATCATCCCTTTTCTCCCCTATAACCAGTCTCTCTCCTCCTTCCTCATCTCAACACTTCCTCCACCCACTACTGTCTCTCTCCTCCACTCCTTGGCCCCACTACTCTCTTTTCCAGTCCTAGAACTACAGTCTTTCACTATCCTCTCACCACACTGTATCCTCCTCAGCCCACTATTCCCTCTCTCTTCTCACCTGTTCTGGCCCCACTGGTCCTGCTTCCATCCCACCCAGCTGCTCCTGCAGGAATTTGGGTAAGCGGAAATGTAGTACAACCAGAAGCTGCTGTAGCTGAATATCTTTCCCTCTCCCCACTAGTTAGACATCTCAGTTTTGTAAGGTAAAGCTGACAGACACAGAACCTCAAACTGCTTTCTCTTTGCCTACAGTCAGAGTGTGCACCAAGTCACAAAGAAAGAGGAAGTAGCCCAAGGCACCACAGCTGCTGGCTTTAAATGGAGTAAGAAGCCAGTGAGAAGGGAGAGCAATGCTCTGGCAGCTCAGTGCTACTCCTTTTTGGATCAGGAGGAGGAGAGAGGTTGATTCCACTCTAATAACATCAACTGGCTGCAAAAGCGGTAGCCAGATGAAGTCATCAAATAACTCTAAACTAGGACATTTCTACATTTCTGGTTATCATCTAATATCATAAGCCCTATTTATAATAAAGTGCCTGCACAAACACGACAGTTTAATGAATTTGCTTTTTTTTTTTTTTAAAGAATGAAACAATATGCCTTTACAAAGACAATGGAACCACTTGGCCTACGCTTGTACAACACACAAGAAATTGATGGGGGAAAAAAATCAAACCTTTAACTCAACATATTATGTCAATAGTTTTTACATCAAAAAAGAAAAACATCTTTTCCCATGAACTAAAAAAACAGAAAGGTAATCTTCCCACATAACAAGTGTCCTGAGGGAATTCTGCACACAAAATGTTTTTTTAATTCTGCACAGAAAAATTAAGAATACTGTGCCACTTTGCCCAGGGGGAAGAAATTTGATACAGACAGAGCCAGAAGGGCAGGGTCCATGAAGTGTAAAAGGCCGGAGCACAGCTAGGTTAGTTAAGCCCAGAGGGAAGTAGTGACACCCAACCACATATGCCTCCACCATGTATGTGTGAACTGCAACAGCTACAGTCAGGTAATTTGGGACCCTGCAGAACTGGGTACTTGAACTGGCCTGAGGGCAGCCAGAGTCCCACTAAGCGTGCTGCCTGAAAACCCGACTGGCTGGAGTGCCTCCAGAACCAGGTTTGGGAACCACTGGCTTAACCTGTTGTGTAGCTCTGTTTTACCACAAGCTTTTTTTAACCATTTAGCTCATTTTATCATACCCTATCAAAAGTTAATGCTAATGTGTTAGATTTTCTCAGTGTTTTCAATCCAGTTATTAACTCAGATTTGATCATGTTACGATCACTATTGCCAAGCGAACCCAACATCATTATCATTCATATGAAGTCCTGCATTCCACTAAGGACTAGATCTATAAAATAGCTCTCCCTTTTGTCTGTTCTAGCTGCTCCATGAGGCAGTCATTTATATCTAGGGACTTTACCTCCCTAACATTCTTGACATGACATTTATCCAGTCAATATTGGGGTAATTGAAATCATACAAATGAGAGGGCTACAGACATAGCAAAAAAACAGCAACCAGCAGCTAATTACTTTAACTCTTCAAATAACCAACTTCAAAGAACAATAACTTGAGACTAAAGAACTCTGTTTTATTCATACCTCTTAACAAACATTTAATAGCACCCATCTTATAATCATTTTAAAGTAAACGTATATATTTTTTAAAAATTGAAATATACATAAATAGAAATGGATAAAAAATTGTTATACCTTAACCTGCAAAAGCCAAAAAAAACAAACCTCCACATATGTAGGCTAACGGTTTTTCAAACAACCATATAAAAAAAAAAAATCAAAACATATGTATAGGAGTCATTTCAAATGGAATAATGATAACTGGCAAAAACTTTTAATTAACTTGCAGAAAATGTTACCATTTCAGCATCTTCTTCAAATACTTATCTGCACTCAGCACTTAGGCTTACTTCACATCTTCAAATATCAGCAGACTCTAGCATCCAACTCTTCAGAGCAAACATTTCTTGATTGTATCCAGTCATTCAACAAATTATTTGTTCTCTGAGACTTCCATGCTTGGTATTATGATTGTTGCAGTTGTCTGGGTCTTGCTGCATCTTAAGTGTAACCGATATTTCTCAGCCTTTGTGCTGAAGAAAGCCACTGAATGATAGCTGAAGCATGAATTCCATTTACTCAGATGCAGCAAAACACGGACAACTGCCATAATAATTCAACAAAATAATTCCCAAAACAATGCATGTCTGTGCCTCTACTTTGTAATGTGCTGTTTGGTTCCTAATAAAAATATTTTTTACAAAATTCCACGGCTCCTTATTTTGCATACTGCTGCTTCAAGGGATACATATCAACTGACTCCTTGTTCATTATAAAATATATATTGTGAGTCTTTAAAAAAAACATTTCATACAAGCAAAATCACATCTACTATGACAAATATCATAAGACATATTTAAGGCTTACACAATCATTGAGTCCAGAAATCACTGTTGCTGACGCCGTAAAACATTTTCGTTTTAATCGGGACAGTCCAACACCTATAATTTATCATCATCTTTGAGCTCTTTTGTCATAAAATGATGAATTAAAGGAACAGACCAACCCAACTTGGAGCGGCTGGAGCAATGGAATGAGAACCAAAAAAGCCAGAGTTTAAATCCTACTGGCACTCATTGTGACCTTAGGCAAATCCATTCATCCTTCGTTGCCTCTTGATACAAACCTAGACTAAAAGCCCACTGGGGACAGGGAACTATCTACTGTACCTGAATGCAACTTGTCTTGAACTACCAATGAAAAGGTATGAGCAAAATCTAAATAAATAAATAGCTGTGCTCTGAGAGTCTCATGTGAGGTGGATGACTTTTTTTGAATATGAATACAACTATTAAGGCATACCAATATATATAAAGTGGAGGAGTGGCCTACTGGTTAAAACATTGGGCTGAGAACCAGGACAGTCCAGCTGAAATCCCACTGCAACTCCTTCTGTTCTCGGGTACGTCACATAACCCTTCATTGCCTAAGGTACAAACTAAAGATTTTATGCTCTTTAAGGATATGTAAATTTATTTATTTATTTTATTTTTATTTATGCATTCTTGTATCCCACTGTTTCCCAAAACATATTTCAGTTCAAAGTGGCTTACAACAGTTGGGAGTTACATTTGTATTTGATCGTTATGATATGTAGAGGACATCGATAATCTGTATAGTATTTCTGAGGGCCAGTTTTGGAGGGGGTAGGATTAATAGTTTATGTAATTATCTGAAGGGTTTTCGTGAGGTAGGTTTGTAGAGGTGGGATGTTGTTAGAGGTACGACGAGTTTGTGCGGTTTTCTGGAAGTTTTGATGAGGAAGATTTGTGGGGACAATTTGTAGAGGTAGTGCATTGATAGCTTACATATTTAGCTATAGAATGTTTTGAAGAGGTATGTTTTAATTTCTTTCCTGAACTGAAGGTAGTTAGTGATGTTTCTTATGGCTTTTAGTATTGAGTTCCACCATTTGGAACCCAGGTAGCTAAAACCTGAAGAAAGATGGTTTTGCAAGTTATGTTTCTACAGTTAGATAGGTGAAGGAGTAGGTAGCCTCTGCTTTCTGGGCTTGCGTTTCTTCGGGATAGCTCAATCATATCTAGTATATATTCAGGTACCATTCCAAATAGTATTTTGAAAATGAGGGTGCTCGTTGTGAAGAGTAGTCTTGTCTTGATTGGTAGCCAGTGCAGTGCTTTGAGCAGTGGAATTGCTCTTTTGTATTTCAAGTTCTTGAATATTAGAGTGGAGGAGTGGCCTAGTGGTTAGAGCACCAGTCTTGCAATCCAGAGGTGGCCGGTTCAAATCCTGCTGCTGCTCCTTGTGATCTTGGGCAAGTCACTTAATCCTCCATTGCCTCAGGTACAAACTTAGATTGTGAGCCCTCCTGGGACAGAGAAATATCCACTGTACCTGAATGTAACTCACCTTAAGCTACTACTGAAAAAGGCGTGAGCAAATCTAAATAAATAAATAGTCTTGCTGCAGTGTTTTAGATGGTTTGCAGTGATTTTAGTGTGGTTTCCTTGAACCCCTTATATGCTACGTTGCAGTAGTCTAGTTAGAATAAAATTGTCGATTGTACCAGTATCCAGAAGGTTTTTTCTGGGAAAATAATCTTTCATCTTTCTCAGTTTCCATAGCGTATCGAAATATTTTGTTCTTACTGCTGATATTTGACTGTCCAGGGCAGATGTTTATCAGGAATGATTCCTAATATTTTTAGTTGTGTTTCGATTTGGTATGTTTGATGACTGATTGTGAAGCTTTGGTAAGATGTGGGGTTGTGTGCGCTGGCTAGAACCAGGAATTTGGTTCTGTCTCTGTTCAGTTTGAGTTTGAAAGTTGTTGCCCAGTTTTCCATGAGGTCCAGGCCTTTAATTTTCTCCATTATTTCTGTGATTTTGTTGTGAAAAGGTATGTAGATGGTGATGTCTGCGTAAATGAATGGGTGGAAGCCCATTGCTTCCAGTTTTTTTCCGAGTGGTGCCATCATTACATTGAACATCATTGGTGAAATTGGAGATCCCTGTGGTACCCCACACTCAGAGATCCATGAGGTTGATATCTGGTTAGTCATTTTCATGATGTAGGATCTTGTCCTTAAGAAACCATTGAACCATGCTGCAACTGCTCCACTGATTCCCATATTGTCGAGCAGGGTCATTAATATTGTGTGATCTACTAGGTCGAAGGCACTTGACATGTCGAATTGTAATAGCAATATGTTTTGTCCTTGGCATATTAAGCTTCTGAACTTTGTTATCAGGGTAGTTATGACTGCCTCTGTGCTGTGTTGTGGTCTGAAGCCTGATTAGGAGTTATGGAGGATTGTGAATTGTGTCAGGTATTCCATCAGCTGTTGTGTTACAAGGCCCTCCATCGTTTTGGTTAGTAGTGGTATTGAGGCCACTGGTCTGTAGTTTGTGATGTCGCTGATTTTGTTTTTTGTGCTTTTGGGGACTGGTGTTAATACTATGTCACCTTTGTCTGTTGGGAATTGACCTTTAGCAAACATTAATGCGATGTGTTTGGTGAAGCGCTCGATTAACCAGTCCGATGGGTCTTTCATCATGTAGTTGGGGCAGTATGCATCTCATATTTTGTCAATAGATTCTTTACTGTGTTTAGAGCAGGTGATTTAAATGTGGATCATAATCTGTATGCCACGGTGTGGATGTCGTTTATTTCGCAGTCTTGTAAGAAGTCAGTGATGGATGTTTGTGATTTTGCTAGGTTTGATCTTGTATTATTTTGTATTTGAAATACATGTATGTGCTGTGGTGTTCTGCTTTAGCCTTCTTTATGTTGTTTGTATATTTTCTTATAGCTTTTCTCCATATAGTTTTATTTGTATCTGTTTGGTTTTTGGCCCATGTTATTTGTACCTGCTTTGATAGCTTTTGAGCTTACAGGTAATACATAAAAATTTAATAATAAATAAATAAGTTCACTCCTAAATACACTCATTTCTAAAACTGTTTCAGGGTATAAGAAATTATTTTGTCTAGGTCTTTTATAATCGATACAATGATAGCTCCTTCCAGTGTATCTTTTTCTTTTTTTATTAACACTTTTTATTGAAAGAACAGAATACAACACAAGGTTCATGTGACAAACAAAAGTGCCCAACTCTGCAAAAATT
The DNA here is from genome assembly GCF_901765095.1 of Microcaecilia unicolor. Classification (NCBI taxonomy): domain Eukaryota; kingdom Metazoa; phylum Chordata; class Amphibia; order Gymnophiona; family Siphonopidae; genus Microcaecilia; species Microcaecilia unicolor. The sequence continues at coordinate 251,023,237 of NC_044031.1, read as the reverse complement.
ATACTAACACTCTTAGGCATAAGACAAAGGAATACCCTGGCACAACAAAAGTTACTCAAACCCCAAGTGCCCTAACCAACCCATCCCTGCGCCCCCCCCCCCCCCACCAAGGTAAACGCAATAAGGTAACACAACTGTCAATGGAAACCATCTACTAAAGCAAATCATTGAACCTTAGTGCCATCCCACCAGATAGTAAACGGCTCACAAACTTTAAGGTATCTTTGCATTCTATTGCGTCGTAAGGCAGTTAACTTAGACATGTGACACAAAGTCCACTTTCACCAGCAGTTGCTGCCTCGTAGGCATACAGGCTTGTTTCCAAGTTGCCACCAGAGCAATTCAACCAGCTCTGATTATATGGAAGGCCAATTTACAGAACTTGCCAGGCAACTCCGGAGGTTTGATGTTCAATAATCCACAGCCAACTGAGGGTAACAGTGGAATCTCAAGAATCTCCGTGAGCCAAAGGGCAATCCCACCAAATATGCAAAAAGGTCCCTTGACCCCACATCCCCACTAACAATGAGCAGAGATGGCCACCCAGTGTATCCTGCCTTGAAACTGTTTGTAGGAGAAGATGTTGCAAACTCAAAACATAGCTCATGTCAAATCACTCTGCTTGCCTGGATTTTCCTTTCATTTGAAATGCTGGTTCAACTTCTTTACCATAAATCTGAGGAAGTACAATATTTGTAACTATTTTCAAGCACTATTTTTGCACAGGGACTCTTCAGAACATTTCTTCTAAAACAAGAAAGGAATGCATAGATTTATGAGAATAGGTCTATGATTACTGTTTTAAGGGATATGGTAAAGCTAGTCCATGCAAGATTTTCCAGTTTGGGGTTAACATTTTGGAATATTACTTTAGCAAGGTTGATTTTTCTGTATGGTTTAAGCCTCAACTTGTGTTACTCTAGTAAAAGATATCAAAGATATTTATGCATAGCTTGGTGTGGAATAGAAGAAATTCCAAATCTCATAGTGAATAACCTTCAATCTATTTACTAAGAGGTTAAATTGAAAATGCAGGCATGTTTTGTTGTTTCATTTGGGGGGGGGGGGTCTGTTTTGTTCAGAAAATGTTAAAAAGTTGGATTCAACTGCTATAAGACAACTTTTCATGGGGCAGAAGAGATGCCCAGTTGCTTCTGCTCTACTAATACAATACCAGAAAATGGCACTCACTGAACTGAGGTTGACACCATTATGGATAACTGCCCAACAAAATAGAATGACAGAGAGTCTTGCCAGCTACTGATGGGGAAAGAGGCTAAGGAGGAAGGAGTTAAATGGAAAGAGCTTGGGAAAGGAGGTAGTTTACAGTAGAGGATGAAGGTTTCTTTTAAATGAAATGAAATAATCATATTTTTGTTTTGTTTTATGAAGGAAAGAAAATGGAACATGAAATTATTGTGAAATTTTCTGTGTCATTTCAAATAAAAACATATTCTTAAAGAGCAATTCCCTAGATCTGTTACCTCTGTAACTGATATCTACACAAATAAATATATCACAATATGGTGTCATGACACGTGTACATTCAAGGACCACATGGGAGATGAGATGGCAAACAATGTTGCTCCTGCAAATATCATACCAGTGGCTAAAGCAGAAAGCTGTCAATCATAGCTAATCAGCCACAGGAATTGGGGAAGAGAGCAGAACCATTAACAGTCGAGCAGAAAATGGAGGTTCACATCATGCTCAATTAAAGGTCAAAGGCTTTCAGTAACCAGAAAGGCTGATGACATCTCAATCAAGGTTAAAGGCTTTCAGCAGTGAAGCCCTTTACTGCGCACTCTGCAGCATGTTACTGGAGTTACAAAATGTTCTGGAATAATAATAAAAAATATATATAAAAATGGAATATAGAGTACAAAGAAAGATATCTGTTCATTCTTTGGTTTGCTGTTTGTGCAAACATCGTAGATGACATTCCAATGAGGATAAAGCAAATAAATATCATTGACCCTTGCTATTATAGCAGCCTTGCCATACATGGGTGTCTCAGGATGTATTTACTGCACACAGCAACACTTTAATGGATCTTGACATTAAAGAGATGGCCAAATCATAATACTTGATATTTTCACAATCATCTTTTTAAAGCACAGAGTTGACAGCCACCATACAAAGACATTTATTGAAGCAGCTAATATATAAAAGCCCAGGAACTGCTAAATTAAGTCAAAGGTGGCATTACATGCATTTCTTTCTGCATCTTTAGAACTTCAAGCAATAGAATTGGAGTGCAACAGATCTTTGGGCAACAGATGTAACTAACATCATAACTACACTGATTGGTGGCATAAACAAAGCCACTGAACATTTCAGGTAAACCAAAATACTAACTACTACATCAGTAATTACTTTAACATCTTTTTGAGTTAAAATCTTCTTTAAACACTAAATAGAACGCATCCTAGTCTCCTTTCATTGCAAGAATTCTGCCACTGTTCACTTGAGAGACCCTAGTCTGGGAACACTTCAGCTTCTTAGTTCTCAGATGCTAAGTAGGGTCACGTCTGGCTAGTACCTCGATGAAGAAAGATCTAATGATGTGGGCTGCAGAAGACAATGGCAAATCTCTGCAGTATCTTTCCCAGAAAAGGTCACAGAAGGGGCCATGATTACATAACCCTCAATGCCTTACCTAACCTTCAATGCCCAGACATGGGTAAACAAAAAAGAAACTCAAGAGGGAAAAGGAGTTTCCATATCCACTAGTAACAATCATTCATGAAATACAGAAACCCCTTAACAGAGAGAGCGAAAAAATGAAATAGACAAAAAAAACAGTCACTTTCTAGTTTAAAAGCATCACAGTAGTGAAACACGCCCAGGATTAAGAGGCCCTCTTACTTAAGTGTGTTAGACTGTTAATGTGTTGTTTGGCAACATTATTTATTTATCGCCCTTTTAAAGAAATTACGCCAAGGCGGTGTACAATGTACAAACAGGTTAACAGCTCATGTGCTATTTTTTACAGTTAGCACACAGTAAGTTATGCATTAAGGCTATTGTTTTGGAAGGAGCAGAAATGGGCAGGGCATAGGTGGAAAATGTGCATGAAGAGTGTTTGGCACTTAAGACATTGCTCTTACTATGCACTAATGCTCAGTTAGTATGGGACTACTTATCTTCTCTTAAATAGAAGGCACTATGTTAACTGCTACCTCAGTACTGTGCACTAATAAACCTTTAATGCAGTATCTGCAAGTGAAATGCTGGTTATGCCCCCCCCCCCAAAAAAAATAGTTGCCACATGTGCCAAATCTAAAGCACTTAGTAAAAAGGCTCTTAAGTGATACCACTGTAATTTTCTCAGTTGATGTTATATTTGCATCAGCACTTTTCTCTCTCTAAAAAAGCAGAGTTACTTACCTGTAGCAGGTGTTCTCCAAGGACAGTAGGAATATACTATCACATGAGGGTGATGTCATCCATGGAGCCCAGTATGCACACTGACATAGTTCACTGTCACTTTAAAACTTTGAGGTACTGCTCCTACCGTTCATGCGTGGGTGTTGTCCCAGCCGACCCTAATCATGGGGCCAGCAGTATAGTACAAAAGCTAAAAGGACAACTCCAAGGGAAGGTGGAAGGGATGTGAGAATATATGTCTGCTATCCTCAGAGAACACCTGCCACAGGTAAGTAACTTAGCGTTCTCCAACGACAAGCGGTCATAATATTCTCACATGTGGAACTCACTAGCTGCCAAGCTCACAATTTTAATAATTAATTTGGTAAATGAAGAAGAAAGTGAGTCTGGTGGAAAAAAAGGGCCGGAGGGTGGAGATGACATTCAAGTAGTAAAAAGACTTTGCAGGACTGCTTGTCCAAACCGGCTATCTCACCTGGAATGCTGTTTCAGACAATAGTGAGCAGTGAAGGTGAGAATAAAAGATCACATTGCCTCTTTGCAAATTTCCTCAATGAAGGCCAAGCAGAAATGGGCTCTGAAACTGCCATGGCTCTTACATTGTGAGTGGTGACACGGCCATGAAGGGTCAGCCCATCCTGAGCGTACGTATAGGAGATACAGTCAGCCAGCCAAGTTGAGATAGTACATTTGGTGATGGGAATTCCCAAACTGTTAGGGTCAAAAGATACAAAAGCTTAGAGGACTTCCTATGAGGTTTAGTACAGTTCAGATAATACGCTAAAGCATACTTGCAGTCTAAGGCATGCAGTGCTGCTGCTCCAGGATGAGAATGTGGTTTACAGAGGAAAACAGGAAGTACAATGGACTGATTGAAATGAAAGTCTGATAGCACTTCAGAAAAGAATTTAGGGTGGGTTTGGAGAGCAATTCTGTTGTGGTAGAACCAGGTGTAAGGTGGGTCTACAACAAGAGCTTGAAGTTAGCTTCCTTGTCTGGCAGAAGTAAGTGCTATTATGAACAGTACTTTCCAAGTAAGGAACTTTAGAAAACAGGTATGGATTGGTTCAAAATGGAGGTTTCATGACAGCTGTAAGGATGACATTAAGATCCCATACGGGATTTGGTATGAAACAAACCTTTCATGAGTTGAGAACTATCAATGGATGTAAACAAATCATCTTATTATCAACCCTTGAGTGGAAAGCGCTTATGCATTCAAGTGTACCCAGACTGAGTTATTTTGAGGCCAGAATTAAGAAAATGGAGGTGATGCTCCATAAGGAGGGGGAAGAGAGCAGACAGTAGGATCAAATGCTCTGACTATACACAGAGGGAAAATTTTCATTTAAAACAATGGCAATTCTGCATAGAAGGCTTCCTATAAGCTAGAAGTATCCTAGAGACATCCTCCAAAAGATTTAATAGAGCTAAACATATGTCATTATGTCATTAAGAACTATGCCATCAGGGCTAGAGAGAAGAGATCTAGATGAAGGAGGGACCCTTTGTTCTATGTTATCAGGGTTGGAAAGGGACCTAACACCTCAACGGTTCCTTGGATGACAGCTCTAGGAGAAGAGGGAACTAAATTTGTCATCGCCAGTAAGGAGCAATTAGATCATGGTCCCTTAAGAAGAGTTTCCCAATGAGAGGCAGTGGGAGAAGGCGTAGAGAATATCGGTTCCCCAATAAAGTAGGAAGCATTTGGAGCTATGCAATTGGGAACACTGAGCCTGAAACAGAAGTGAGGAAGCTTTTGTTCTGAGGGAAAACAAAGATCTATCATTGGGGCTCCCCACTGCTGGAAAATTTGACAAGCCACAGGAATGCTAAGGGACTCTGCTCAGTTTGTCCACTACAGAATTCTGTTTGACGGCTAGGTAAACAGCCCAGATAGTGATGCCTCATGAATTTTCTGATGTCCATATCTGGATTGCCTGTTGACAAAGGAGTTAAGAACCTGTTCCCCCTTGTTTGTTCAGGTAATACATCACAACCTGGTTGTCTGTGCAGCCTAGAACCACCTGATTCAGGAGGCAGTCCTGGAAAGTGTTGAGGGCATTTCAGGTTGTTTTTAACTCCAGGAGATTGACGTGATGTTGTTTCTCTTGTGAAGATCAGGAAACTTGTGTATGAAGACCATCGAGGTGAGCACCCCACCCCACCATGGCAACGTCTGTGGTAAGAACTTGCTGATATGGAGGGGTCTGAAATAGATGCCCCTGGGTGAGATTCTGTGGAACCATCCACCACTGTAGAGTGTGTAGAGAATTTGGGATGAGAGTGACCCCGTGACTTGAGACCTCTGTGAAGACAGAATCCACTGAGGTACTCGGAAATGGAGTTGAGCTAATGGTGTTACATGGACTGTTGAAATCATGTGGTCAAGTAGACAAAGCATCTGGCAAGCAGAAACTTGGTTGGAACTGGAGATCTGGGCAGAAAGGTGTACGATATTGTCTACCCTTGTTTGTGGTAGAAAGGTTCGACCCTGAACCGTGTCCAGGAGAGCCCCAATAAACTCTAAGATTTGAACAGGTTAATTTGGGGTAATTTATCAAAGAGTTCTAGGAGACATATAGTGGAAAGGATGAACGTCTGCGCCAACTGTTAGGAAGCTGCTTTGATTAATCAGTCATTGAGGTAGGGAAAGACATATATGTCCCACATGCGTAATGCTGCAGCTATTACTATCAGGCATTTTGTGAAAATCTGAGGTGCTGAGGCCAAGTCGAACGGCAAGACTTTGTATTGATAATGCAGAGTCCCACAGCAGAAGCGTAGAAACTCCCAGTGAGCAGGAAGAATAGATATGTGGGTGTATGCTTCTTTTAGGCCTACAGAGCAAAGCCAGTCATTGTGTTGGATCATAGGAAGAAGTGATCCCAGGGGAACCATGCGGAATTTTCCTTTGAGTGGGTATTTGTTTAAATCCCGTAGGTCGAGAATCAGATTTTAAGTGTCCTCGTTTGCACGCGCAGAGGTCACACTGTGTGTCCCAGTGCTCCAGGACTCAAGCATGAACACACTAGTTAGGGATGTCAGTGCCTGAAATAGTCCTATTGCACTACGTACACTTCTTTAAGCCATTCAGCATCCTCTTTGATGTGGAGGGGAAAACAGCAGATGCCAGGTCAAAAGGCTCAATGGCCCAGGGAGCTCCAGTAAATATCTTGACTACAAAAGGTTGATGTTCACTGGCCACAAAAAGGCCTCAGAGGTCCTTAAGGCCAAAAAATGAAAAACAGAAAAACTTTAGGCACCTGTGAATGCGAGGTGGGGGAACTGCCTCAAGTTTTAAAGTGACAGTGCACTATGGTAGTGTCCACACCGGGCTCAGTGGATGATGTCACCCACATGTAAGAATATAATACTTGCTTGTCCTCGGAGAAAACAGAATAAGTATTTCAAGTCTACACCACTCTCTGACACCACTCAATACTTCCAACTGTTGTTCTTAATTAACAGCATATTACAAAAAATATTATTCATCTCTCCGCCATCATACACAGCAATGATGGGAGGACAGGAGGAGGGAAAAAAACAACACATTCCTCCATGACTAGTGATGCTCCTATATGCATGATCTGGTCATAATAAACGATGATCTGGTCATAGTAAACAACATTTCACACCCCTCAATGATGTCTCATTTCACCAATTTAAATATAAATGTAATGGAGTAAGCAGATGAGGCTTCAACCCCTTTTTGCAAGTTATTATTCTGCCAGTCAGAGCCTGAACCAGAAGGAGTCTGGGACACTGACTGGTTGTAAATCATAAAATGAGGCTTTTGAAGCACAACTTTTCTCTCATGGACTTTTCTCTCATGGAAGGAAAAATTAGCTCCACAAATACAGCTTCTGGTACAGATGAGGGAAGGCAAGCTGAAAACTACCATTTTGTGAAATGAACTTAGTACAGGAGGAACAGATGTTAAAAGTAGATCAAGAGGTTCTGAATAAGTAGTGGGAGGACAGCTTACTGTGAAGGGGTTTTGGGGATCGTAAATTTGAAGCCAAAGTGAGCAAGATTCAGAGTAAGTTCTTGTAAAAATTGTAATGGACAAATTGCCACAACACTTACCTCCTGATCCCAAAACATTTTCTGTTCCAATTTCTTGCATGAAGCTCTGAGTTTCAGACTCGGGCTGGGCAGACTGGTCAGGTAATTCAATACTCATCTGACCACTTCCTAACTTCTGTTTCAGCAAGGATATCTAAACAAAACATGCGATTTTCAGTATGCCATCTGATTTTCAAGTTCTATTTTCCATAAATATACATTTTTTTAGAACATCAGATAAATTAGATGCAAAAAGAAAATTCAGGTTTCATCAAGGTTTTAACTGTTTTTTTCCTTTTCTGTTTTAAAAACATAAAATCTGTATTTAGGGTGCAGCTCAGAAATTCCATTTTAGTTACAATTAGCAGGCTTACTCTAGCACCCAAAAACAACTTATTATTAAAACCTGCAACTTTATTTGCTTGTAGGCACAACATACCACTTTTAATCCTGCTCATCATAAAACTGAGAAATAAAATTAAAAACAAGTTGAAAAGCCCTGTAAGTGGGGCATAATGACGTGTATCCTCTTTAACCACAGGGGTGATTATAGGGAATGAACCTGAAAAAAATATATTCCATATAGTCTCATCTGCTCCATCTCATATATGGAAAGGATTGAGGCATGAGTGAAAAGGTAAAATTATGTATCATACCTGATAATTTTCTTTCCATTAATCATAGCTGATCAATCCATAGACTGGTGGGTTGTGTCCATCTACCAGCAGGTGGAGATAGAGAGCAAAGCTTTTGCCTCCCTATATGTGGTCATGCGCTGCCGGAAACTCCTCAGTATGTCGATATCAAAGCTCCATCCGCAGGACTCAGCACTTAAGAGAATTACACCCACAAAGGGACACTCTGCCCAGCTCACCACCGCCGAAACGGGGGAGGGGAATTAACCCAGCTCATCCCCACACAAGTGGGGGAGGGGAATCCGTCCCGCTCATCCCCGCGGAGCGGGGGAGGGACACCACCCCGCTGATGCAGGGGGATCTGGCTTATCCTGCAACCGCGGGAGGAGCTGACTGACCCTAACACCGCCGAAGCGGGAGGGGTACAAAGCTGCCCTACAGCCACACGAAGCGGGAGGGAGCGCCGGCAGAATTTAGGTCTCAATCCAGCCCCGTAAAACGGAGGGGAGAGGAATGCAGCAGCTCATGGTAACACAAACTCGTCTCAACTCTTGAAGAATCCAATTGAAAAAACTTGAACACGAAGTCCTCCTGAACAGGAAATGAAGACTAAACTTGAACCTGAAATGCAACCAGAATATAAACAGTACAGATATCTGGGAGGGGATATGGATTGATCAGCTATGATTAATGGAAAGAAACTTATCAGGTATGATACATAATTTTACCTTCCATATCATCATGCTGATCAATCCATAGACTGGTGGGATGTACCGAAGCAGTACTCACCCAGGGCAGGACATTGAAATCCCTGACCGCAACACTGAAGCTCCAAACCGGGCCTCCGCCCGAGCAGCCACAGTCAAGCGGTAATGCCTGGAGAAGGTATGGGCCGATGCCCAAGTTGCCGCCTTGCAAATCTCTTCCAAGGAGACAGACCCGGCCTCTGCCATCGAGGCCGCCTGAGCTCTAGTGGAGTGAGCCTTCAGCTGGATAGGCGGCACCTTCCCCGCGGCCACATAAGCCGCTGCAATGGCTTCCTTGACCCATCTTGCCACTGTAGGCTTAGCAGCCTGAGGACCCTTACGAGGACCTGCAAACAGGACAAACAGATGATCCGACTTCCGGAAATCATTGGTCACTTCCAAGTATCTGATGATGACTCGTCTCACATCTAGATATTTGAGAGCAGAGTATTCCTCTGGGTAGTCCTCCCTACGAAAGGATGAAAGACAGAGCTGCTGATTCACATGGAAGCGAGAAACAATCTTGGGCAGGAAGGAAGGCACTGTACGAATAGACACTCCTGCCTCAGTGAACTGCAGAAAAGGCTCCCGACATGATAGTGCCTGGAGCTCGGAAACTCTTCTGGCTGAAGTGATAGCCACCAAAAAGACTGCTTTCAACGTCAGGTCTTTCAGAGATGCCCTCGACAAGGGTTCAAAAGCGGCTTCTGCAAGGCTCTTAGCACCAGGTTGAGATTCCACGCAGGCACCACTGAGTGCAGAGGATGGGCGCAGGTGATTAACTCCCTTGAGAAAACGCACCATATCTGGCTGCGAAGCCAGGGAAGCACCCTTCAGGCGGCCCCTGAAGCAAGCCAAAGCCCCTACCTGGACTTTAAGGGAACTGAGCGACAGGCCTTTCTCCAGACCTTCTTGCAGGAACGCCAACACTGAAGAAATTGGAGCAGTGAAGGGAGAAAGTGAGCCTGCTTCACACCACGCTGCAAAGGTACGCCAAACCCTGGCATAAGCAGTAGAAGTAGAGCGCTTCCTCGCTCTCAGCATAGTGGCGATGACCTTGTCTGAGAAGCCCTTCTTCCTCAGATGCTGCCGCTCAATAGCCAGGCCGTAAGACCAAAGGGGGAGGGATCCTCCATCACCACGGGACCCTGATGCAACAAGCCCTGCTCCACTGGCAGCCGCAGAGGGTCGTCCACTGAGAGCCTGATCAAGTCCGCATACCAGGGACATCTGGGCCAGTCCGGACCCACCAGGATTATCCAGCCCGGATGCTTTGCCACCCGGTCTAGTACCCTGCCCAACATGGGCCAGGGCGGGAACACATAGAGAAGCTCCTGTGTCGGCCACTGTTGGAGAAGAGCATCTACTCCCAGAGATCGAGGGTCCCGTCCTCTGCTGAAAAAGCGCGGCACTTGGCAATTGGCCGATGACGCCATCAGATCCAGGCTCGGCTGGCCCCAGCACTTCGTGATGTCCAAGAACGCCTGAGCAGATAGCTGCCACTCTCCGGATTCCAAGGTATGGCGACTGAGAAAGTCCGCCTTGACATTCATGACTCCGGCAATGTGGGCCGCTGACAGCTATTCCAGGTTCGCTTCCGCCCACTGGCATAGATTCATGGCCTCCTTGGCTAGAGGGGCGCTCTTGGTACCTCCCTGGCGGTTGACATAGGCCACAGCCGTGGCATTATCCGACAGGACCCGTACTGGCTTCAACGCCAGTACCGGGAGGAACTCCAAAAGCGCCAACCGAATGGCTCTGAGTTCCAGGAGGTTGATAGACCACTTTGCCTCTGCAGGAGACCAGAGCCCCTGCGCTGTCCTTCCAAAGCAGTGGGCTCCCCAGCCCGACAAAGAGGCGTCCGTCGTGACGACAATCCACTCCGGGGTCACAAGAGGCATTCCTGCAGACTTGTCTGTCTTCAGCCACCAGCTCAGCGCCTTGCGCACTGCTGGGTCCAAGGGAAGGCACACAGCATAATCCTCCGACACCGGAGTCCAGCGCTGCAGCAGAGACTGTTGTAGTGGTCTCATATGAGCCCTGGCCCAGGGCACTACTTCCATCGTGGCCGTCATAGAGCCCAACAGCTGCACATAGTCCCAAGCCCGAAGAGGAGAGGCTACTAGGAACTAGACCACCTGAGCCTGAAGCTTGACAATCCGATTGTCTGGCAGGAACACTCTGCCCACTTGGGTGTCGAAACGAACTCCCAAATACTCCAGGGACTGAGTCGGGCGCAGCTGGCTTTTCTCCCAGTTGATGATCCACCCCAGGGAGCTCAAAAGAGCAATCACCCGGTCCACAGCTTTGCCGCACTCTGCATAAGAGGGGGCTCGGATCAACCAGTCGTCCAGATAAGGATGGACTTGTACTCCTTCCTTTCGCAGGAAGGCCGCGATGACCACCATTACTTTGGAGAAGGTCCGCGGAGCAGTAGCCAACCCGAAAGGGAGGGCTCTGAACTGGAAGTGTCGGCCCAGGACTGCAAAACGCAGAAAGCGTTGATGAGGAGGCCAGATGGGAATATGCAAGTACGCTTCCTTGATGTCCAAGGATGCCAGGAACTCCCCTGCCTTCACTGCCGCTATAACAGAGCGGAGAGTCTCCATGCGAAAGTGCCGAACTTTCAAGGCCCGATTGACCCCTTTCAGGTCGAGGATAGGCCGAACAGAACTTCCTTTCTTTGGTACCACAAAGTAAATGGAGTAACGTCCCTTGTCAAGCTGATTTTCTGGCACCGGAACGACCACGGATCAGATTGTCCAAAGTCTGCTGCACTGCCACAGCTTTGACCGGAGACTTGCAGGGAGAGAGTACAAACCCGTCTCTTAAGGGTCGGCAGAACTCTAGCTTGTAGCCGTCTCTGATGACTTCCAGCACCCAAGCGTCTGAAGTTACCCTGGTCCACTCGCCCAGAAACGAGGACAGGCGTCCTCCAATCTGCACTGGGCCATGGACCAGGGCCCCGTCATTGGGTACGAGACCCTGGGGGAGGACCGGAGGGCGCACCTCCGGGACGGCGGTCTCTGCGAAAGGAATGCTGCTTGGGGGAGAAGTTCCTCTTGAAGGAAGATGGGGCAGAGGAGCCCGACTTCCCCGGGCGGTACCGACGGGCTTCCTGAAACTGTCCTCTGGAGTTACCGGGGCGAGCACTGGCCCGAGCCCTGACCTCTGGTAACCTCTTGCCCTTAGACGTGCCGAGATCGGTCACAATTTTGTCCAGCTCGACCCCAAAGAGCAGCTTGCCTTTAAAAGGCAACTTAGCCAGGCGGGACTTAGAGGCGTGGTCAGCAGACCAATGCTTCAGCCAAAGCCACCGCCGCGCAGAGATTGTCTGAGCCATACCTTTAGCCGAGGCTCTCAAGACATCATACAGCAAGTCTGCCAAATAAGCCAAGCCCGATTCCAGGGCCGGCCAATCAGCCCTCAAGGAAGGATCCGAGGGGGAAGCCCGCTGCACAATCGTCAGGCACGCCCTGGCCACATAGGAGCCGCAAACTGAGGCCTGCAAACTTAAAGCAGCCGCCTCCAATCTTCTGTCTTGGGCGTCCTTTAGGGCTGTGCCACCTTCCACCGGCAACGCCGTTTTCTTAGTCACCGCAGTGATTAAAGAATCCACTGTAGGCCAAAGAAAGGCCTCCCGTTCACTTTCAGGCAGAGGATAGAGGCGGGACATAGCCCTAGCCACTTTGAGGCTCGCTTCCGGGACATCCCATTGAGCCGAAATCAAGGTGTGCATGGCATCATGCACGTGGAAGGTTCTAGGCGGGCGCTTCATCCCCAGCATAATGGCGGAGCCAACAGGGGCTGAGGGAAAGACGTCCTCCGGAGAGGAAATCTTCAAAATGCTCATGGCCTGCACTAACAGGTTGGGCAAGTCCTCTGAGCGAAAGATCCGCGCTACAGAGGGGTTATCCGCTCCATCTGAGCGGGAATCCGTCTCCTCCAAGGAATCCCCAAAGGACCGTTGGGAGAACCCAGATACGCTGCCCTCATCTACATCAGAGGAGACAGAATCCTCTAAGGCCTGGAAATCCACCAGAGGGCGTTTACTTCCGGGGGCCTCAACCCCTTTATCGGACAAGGGAGCAGGGGCAGCGTTTTGCATAAGGAAGGCCTGATGCAGCAGCAAAATGAACTCGGGGGAGAAACCCCCCAGACTGTGCACTTCAGCAGCCTGGGCCACAGCCCTAGATGCACCCTCAACCGGCGCTCGCAAGAGCGGGGGAGAAACATGCTGCGCATCCAAAATGGCGTCCGGCGTGACACTCCGCAAAGGAGCCGTGCGGGAAGAACGGCGCTTAACTTTGGCCGCTTTTTTGCCATTGCCCAAATCAAGGGCGGCCATAGTATTAACGTCTCCCACCTCAAGGGCGGCCCAAGAAGAAGCCGTCCGAGCAGAGTGGCCGGCCAAGATGGCGCGGGCGAGCAGCGGGGGATGGGCGTTTATGGCGGGAAAAACCACCGCACCGGAGGAAGAACCGGGACACTGACCGGCCTCCAAACTGACACCCAACAAGGGCGAATCAGACTTTAAGACCCCTGCATCCCCGCTAGAAGCGCACACGCGGTCCGGGGAGCGATTCTTTGCGCCCTCGCCCTCCGACGCCATAGGCCACGTGGAGACCGATCGGGGAACCCCCTGCCCACTACAAAAAGGTAAAAATTACCTGCTTCTCGCTCCGAGCTGTAACGAACTGGTGTCCCAGTGAGTAGCTGCAATAAACGTTGAAATAAACGCCCTTAGGGACGTCCAAAATTTTTTTTTTTTTTTAAACGGAGCCAGCGGGAGGGGGAGAAAAGGAGGGACCTGGCACCACCAGGTTTGCACTTGCTCAAGAAGAGCCCTCAACCCAAGGTACTCAACAAAACCTAAAAATTAGGCTTGGAGACCTAGCCAGAGCTGCTGCTGTGTGTGACCACCACCTGCTGAGATAGAGAACATACTGGGGAGTTTCCGGCAGCACATGACCACATATAGGGAGGCAAAAGCTTTGCTCTCTATCTCCACCTGCTGGTAGATGGACACAACCCACCAGTCTATGGATTGATCAGCATGATGATATGGAAATGTGTATTGAAGGCCCATGCATCTTTTCAAACCTAAGCTGCAGGTGTTTCCCTGCTAACAAGCCTTAGACTGCTGAGAACATGTGGCTGGGGTAGTTAGCAGAGGAAGGAAGGGGTGTTTCTGGGGTCTTCTCCTTCCCTGAGTAGCAAAGGCCTGTGCTCCCTACCATGCCATGCAGGTCTCTCTCGTGCCCCATTTGTGCAACCACAAATGCACAAAAACAAACATGCTTACAGACAGATACAACCTTGACAAGACGCTCTCACTGTCTGAAAAATTAGGCCAAAAAAAAAAATCTTCCAGTGAAATGGAAGTGTCAACACTGTATATATCTAGTAAGGCATTAGGTATTAAGAAACAGCCATTCTACAGTGCTTAGAAAGAAAAAAAATGTACAGAAGAACTTGACTAACAAAGATGATGTATTGTGAGGAAGGAGGACTGTAAGGGTCCAGCCACCTTAAGCCCAATACCCTCCTAAACATCCTACCCCTTTAAGAAAAAAAGATAGCACAGGAAAACCTGTTGTGGGTAAACATCACTCAGTGTCACTCTCTATTAGCAAGAACGACTTTTTTCACTAAGGGTCTTTTTGAAAACAGTCTTTCTACAGATCTTGACGTTATAGCACCAGTAATGGGCATTTTGCATCGCTCAGTGTCAGGTTTTTGGAGTCTTTTTAAAGCCTTTTTAGAGTGGCTTTAATATTCCATTTGCACTGTACACTTTCTTTTTTATCAAGTTTCTGGTTTGAACCCCTAGATTTACAATTACCCTGGTTTCTACTATCCCCTTTTTCACCATCCCTTTTTTAATTATTCTTTATACACATTGTTCCGTTCTTGTCTCCGTATCTCTCATATCTCAGCTGTTTTCCTCATCAAATCGTTATTTTTGAATCAATGCATATTGGTTCATCATCAATATGTCTTACACATTTTTTGCAGACCATTATCCAACCCTTTATAATAAGAGATTGGACATTACTACACGTACAAAGATCATTCTGTATTTCAGGATATTGGATGTTTTCTGTTTAAACAGGTCAGTATCTTGTCGGATCTACCCGCTGTTCTTTTATTTATTATTTCTTATGTTATTTAAATACTATAATATTTTTGCTTTACTAGTCTTAAATATAAATTGCCATATCCCTCATATACTTTGTGTTTTCATGGTTTTCACTACATCTTTTAATGTATATGTATTATGGGTCTGTTTGTTTTGGCGGTAATTTATAATTTACAATTTATTGTATGCATACAACATCTGACTATATGCATGTTTTTATATATATACATGCTAATAATGTGTATTATGCAAACATCTTCTGTATAATTCATACTTCTTAAGTATTTATCACATTGCTTTCAGGTCTTTACAGTATGTTTACCATAGGTCTATATGACGTTCATTTGATTTTTAATTTTAAATGTACCTAAATGATGTCATTATGAACAGTGTACCCCTAATTTTATGTTCTTTTTTATGTGTATTTTATTCATTTTTTCACTGTTACTATCATAATATTTTATTTAAAAATGTTCAATTTCTTTGTAGACTCCTGATGCAGGCCTAGCGGCCGAAACACAACGTTTGTGTCGAGTCTTTTAATCAATAAATGTTTTTACTTCAAAATTCACCTTTCCTGTCTTTGGTACCCGTGGTCAACCTCCCACTTTTTCTTTTTACACTTTTGTGTTTTCTCGTGGGGCGTTTGAGTTCTCCGCTTAAGCGGATTCTCCTGGAAGCAAGAGAGGAACCCATAAAGTTAGAAAGCCCATCAACTATAATTCCTGTGGATTATAAAGAAATTAAGATAGGAAACTGACCTGAAAAGGCTTGTACTCTGTATATAGCAGGTGGGTCCCTATACTACCCATGGACAAATGAAAGTTGGTAGTTACCCAAGCTGCCTGCTTCAGAAGTGTTTGTGGGGAGGTTGTTTTGTTTTGTTTTGCTGCTAGCAGATGGGGAAGGACATAACAGAGGTCAGGCTTTATCTATTATGAGCAATTATGCAAGGATCTGCTAGCTGTCTGAGTCCTTGGCTTGTAAGAGGGGCCCAACAGGAAATAGGGAATGAACATTTTGACATTGAGTAGTTTGGTTTGCACCAGGAAATTCAGGGATTGAGACTGTTCATGAAACAATACATTTTGGGTAGTTTCTTTAAAGACTGAACTACAGACTGCTTTACTGAGAAACTCTTTTCCAGGAAAAAGAAGAGACATTAAGTTGCTTAAAAGGGACCTTCCTCTGAAGGACTGCTACTGAGGGGCTTATTTGCATAAAGTTTCCAAGGCACTTGGTTGGATCCTCTTTTTGGGTCATGTACAAAGTAAAGGGAAAGAAGACCTGGATTGGTCACTGTTAGAAACAGGATGCTGGGCTTGATGGACCTTCAGTCTCTCCCAGTATAGCAGTACTTATGTAGAACACCAAGTTTTCTGTTTATATTCCAAATTGTGGCGACTTGAACTTTGTTCTCATATTTCACTCCAACTTTACTGAAAACAGAAAATAAAGACCCCGTACAGGGGAATCAAGCCTACAGTGTAGAATTCTCTGCTTACTTCTGGAAGACAGGAGTTCTCTTCTACCCCTGTGGCCTCTATTGGGAGAGGACCTCATCACAGTAACTGTGGGTTGGTGTTCTCATGGCTCACATTTAATTAAATTCTCTTCTCTGAGAAACATGAAAAAGAAACCACACACACATACAAAGTCTGAGCTCCCCAGGCTTTAGCTTAATAATGCTTGTCTTCACGGAGCTGTAAAGTTCACTTCACAACCAGCCTCAGGTGTTGCTGCGTTTGTGTGCTCTGGAAGTTTATTTTTGGCGTGCCTGTTCATTCACATAAGTTGAACAATGTTGACAGTTTCATTCTGTTCTGCCAATAAAACTCAATTTTAAAAAAAACGGCACACCTAAACTGGAACACTTGCTGCACACAAACCAACAGAGTACAGTACAAAGTAACAAGGAAGGCATATGGATTATCCAGCTCACTATCAGTTTTTAATAAGGCTGCAGCAGGGAGAGGTACAGGAGGGAGGCAGCATGTGATTAATAGTTAACATGTTAATCATAATTAATTTGCAGCCCTAGTTTTTAGTAATGCAGGACTCTCAAACATTCTACTGAGAGAGGGGAGGAGGAAAGGAAAGACAGAAGCAAAACATTCTTAATAAATACCATTCTGTGCATTTATCCTCTAGGTGGCTGATATTCAGCCTGGTTTAAGCGAGCAGGAGAAGCTCCTGCCCACAAAACAATACTGAGCAGGCCAGGGGACAATATTTGGTGGCATTTAATTGGGTAGTGCCACTGAATATCAGCTCTGACCATCACAGTACTGTCCAGGGGTGATGTTAGGGAGGAGCCAGCAGTTATGTGGGCACCATCCATATTTAGCACCAGTGCCTGCCTAAGTGGACAGACAGAACCACACAAAAGACACAATCCTATCTTTGATTGCACCCACTATATCCTACTGGTTAGAATACTGAGTGCCAGTGCTTAGATATGGCTCTGGCACCAAATATCTAGTTTAGACTCAGCATGTGGCTGTCAGCAGCCTTAAAAATGCAACTACCTAAGGCTGAATACTGGGTGATACATTCATGGTAGAGTACTAGTCAAACCATTTTCTGTATACAGTAAATCCTTACAGTGAACAGAGCTTTGAAGTATTTCAAACTAGTACCTTCTTAACCACATGTTTACCTGCGTTTGCAAAACACTGATAAGCTGATCTTTCTCCTCTAAAGAGGCATCAAACTCTTCCTGGAGATGTTTCTTGGCCTGCTGATCCATTTGTAGCTCCTTAAAAATAAATAAATAAATACATACATACACATACATAAAAATGTTAGATGTTTTAAACTGAGAAGGTAATTTTATAACAATATATGCATGCAAACACAAACTTCAGTCCAAGGAATACAATGGTTAGATTTGTGTGTATATAGGCTGTAGACATATATTTTGATGTGCATATAGTATAAATCATTTTAAAAGAGGTATAAAATATTATTTTACCTGTGGAAAAGACCTTTATAATTATCCCCTTAATTAGCTCCCATTTACATTCCTTATTCCATTCATTTTCTGCTCTAATGGACTCCCCCCTGGTCTGGTATTATCAGACCCAGTGTGAAGCTATAGCTGGGGAATTGATACAACAGTCTTGCAGACAAAGAGAACATATGAACAACAATCAAAACTGCCCTCCAGTATTTTTCAGTTTTATTTCTACATCTGCCCCAGTTCACATACACATGGAAAGCTATTTTATAACAAGGTGTCTATGCTGTTATATAATAGCTGCAACATATGAGTCAACTAGTGAAAAAGCCCCGTTTCTGATGCAAATGAAAGGGGGCTAGCAAGGTTTTCATCTGTGTGCATGTGGGAGTGTGTGTGTCCCTGCCCTCTGCCCTCTCTCCCTTCCCCTGTGCTGTCTGTCCTCTCTGTCCCCTCCCCCCTCGGAGTGGAGTCCTTCAGTGTTAAGTTTCCTGCTGTGCTGTGTTTATGTTACAGAGATAGTGAGGGCTTCTGCCCTCTCTCCCCTCCCCCCTCTGAGTCCTTCACTGTTACAGAGAGAGCAATTTGATTTCGTGCTTTGCTGTGTTTTCCTTCACTGTTTGTGTTACAGAGAGAGCGAGGGCGGGGCAGACACTCATGGGGAAACCGGATATCTCTCCCCCTTCACACTTCCGGCTGGAGGCTTCATTTAGAACGTTGGTGGTGCCTTTTATATATAGAGGTGGCTTTATAAGATTATCCCAGGGGTTAGTAGGCACACGCATTTATACCTGCTCTGAGCAAGTGTAGTTATGTGCATGTATGTGCTCGAAAGAATAGACACCTATGTGTGTAGTTTAAGACAATATGGACTTAAGTGCCAGTCCTGCCATTCCTCTATCTATTTTTCATCCCCAGGAATGCCTACACATATAGAATACCAGCGTAACAGGTCAAGCATGCCTATATTTTAGGCACAATCACACCAGCCATAGAGCTGGTGTAAATGCTCTTGGCTAAGCTGTTAAACATCATGAGCAGATGATAGTTTTTATAATCTACACGTGTAAAGGTGCATCTTGCCCATGCTCTACCCAAACCCCATCTATGGGATGGTGCATACTTTGCAGGTGGGCATTCAAGTATTAGTGCATATTTACAGAATGCTGCATAGCCAGAAAATGTTCATTTAGATATGTATATGGACATATATATGCATAAATGACTAGATTACTGGTATTTGAATACATTCTTGCCACCTAAAACTAGGTGGCTCCTTGCAGAATATCTCCCTATGTTTCTATGTGCCTAACATTTTCCCCGTGAACAAGCAAAACTGAGTTAGGCACAAAACCCAAGGGAGTCTTATAAAACCCTACCTGAGTGTGTAAAATGCTGTTTGACACATTTTAGTCCCTTATAAAACTACCCTTACACAGACTACAGCAAAAAGCTTCTAATATTGGATAAATTACATTTCTCTCCCGAAGAACAACTAATGATACTCAATGACTCATTTGACTAATTGACTAGAAACTGAACTAGCTAACCAGAAAGCACCCACATAAAAAGACAGCAGCACTTCTGAAGTTGAACTTACTTTTAAGGATAAAATTAATGCATATTGGGGCCCTTTTACAATGCGGGCTTACTGCTTGCTAACCTGGAACTGCCGCCAGCCCAACATGGCTGCCAATGGTAGTTCTGCCATGAGTGTGCGCCATCTCCATTGCATTGTAAAAAAAAATTATTATTTTGCAGCACTAACCCGGCAGTAATTGAGCACTACTGCATGCTGCTCAGTTACCGCCCAGTTACCACGAGAGACTTTACCGCCACCTCAATGGGTAGCGCTAAGTGCTCCCCCCGCATGGCCATTTCTTTTAGGGGCTTTTTACCTGCTGTGGTAAAAAGGGACCTGGAATGCGGAAAAAATGGCCCCCGCCACTACCGCAGGGTCCTTTTCCCACAGCTTAGTAAAAGGACCCAATTGTACACAAGTCTTGCTACTAATGTCCCATATCTTTTCTCAATGAAGAGTACATGACAAGGTACAGTGTCAGTCAGAATGCCCATTCAAATTTATGCTATGGGAGATCTGGAGTCCTTTCAGAGTAGATAGATAGATAGATAGATAGATAGATAGATAGATAGATAGATAGATAGATAGATAGATAGATAGATAGATAGATAGATAGATAGATAGATAGATAGATTATAGGGGAAAAGATACACAAGGAGAATTACAATAAATTATAATAAGGGAAGGGGATGGTTAAATTTAACTTACAAGCAAGAAAGAAAAAGGGGGGGTCCTCACAACTATCACAAAAAGACAAGCAAAAACAACGTGGGTGAAAGTGAGGGAAGTTCTAAGTGACCAAGGCAAACAAGGAGTAAGAGCATCCAAACATTAATTTGCCAAAATAAGCTGGCCCAAAGGCCCTACATGGGCCGGGTTATGGCACAATGCCTTCCTCAGGGGTCTAAAAACACAGAAAGAATAAAACTAATAAAAGCACAAAATAAACAAATAACTAATGATACATAATGAATCGCCACAGATAGAACAAAAACAGCATGATAAAATAATTAAATAAATAAAAAATACATAATAAGTGGAAATACTTAGTGTTAATGATGAATTGGCACAAACAGAGCAACATAATGTGTACAAGTATGTGAAATGGGAGCTATATATGATCTAATAGTATGGACAATAATATTGAAGAATAAAAACAAAAAAGAAAATAAAAAAGTGTATATACCCAAATGAAAGTTCTAGCCTAAATTCTAAAGGTATGGCGTTCCATAATGTGGGAGAAGATCCGCCAGAAAAGCGGAGAACTCAAACACCCCACGGTAAAAACAATGTTACAAAAAAGTGGGAGAGCGACCAAGGATGCCAGAAACTGGAGGATGTTGAATGATAAACAATTTTATTGATAAATTTGAAGACTCGACACGTCGTGTTTCGGCCGTCAGGCCTGCATCAGGAGTCTATAAAAACATACATTTATATAAAGAAATGAAAACAACAAAATATAATACACGCAAAAAAAAATATATATATATGAAACAATAAATTTGTAAATTAAATAAATCTATGAATTATAAAATTTATATAGAGGTCTTTTTCAAAAATGCACATAAATATACAAGCATAAAAACATACTATATATGGAATAGTGATGTAATAAATGTGTTAAAAAGGCAAAAAACATACAAAAAATGCACATAGAATTGAGCGAAGAATAGCAAATAAATATAAAGCAAACATATGTATTAATTAGAAAAACAAATAAATTAAAAAGTCTTAACATCTTAACATGAGAACTTAAGTGCCATTATATATGCCGCATAAAAATAACTTACATATTTAAAACTATTTAATATAAAATACATATGGTATGATGTCACTTGAGCGACAAGATACAAAATTGATGGGTAAAATTATGTAAAAAATGGCAAATTTAGATATCTACGATGAGGGTGACATCTGACAAAGAATATTAGAAATTGCAAATCAAAAGTACCAAATTTTCATTTAAAGATAAACTGCTTTGCACTATACTGCGTAACAATGGACCTTTTAAAGTTTTGCTATCAGAAGATATGAGACGTGAAATATGGAAATGAATAACACCTGATAATTTGATATAAGAGTGTGTGATATTATTGAAAGGCACTAACCTCTGGGACAAAATATTACAAAATAACGTTGAAAATAATTGTTCAGACGTAACGTTGTAGTCTGTTGAAAAAAAGATAGAGAATTATGTGCACAACTGAATGTGCTTAAAAAACAGAGAATGCAAAGGGTTAAGAACCAGGGCACTCAAACGTTGTCAGAAATGTAAGAGAACGGGGACAATGGTTAGGCTAGGATGGCACAGAGCTTCACATAGGGTCAGATGATGATACATAAATAAGAATGAACATGGAGCGATGAAAAAAAGGAATTAAGCCCTTATACGTAACTACAATAAAGGGTGCAGAGAAATAAAGCATGAATAAGTTAAGCGGTGAAAGTGATTGCAATATTGATCCTTTGGAAATGTGTGAAAAGAAATATAAACTTTTTCATGCTTTATTTCTCTGCACCCTTTATTGTAGTTACCCTTTATTGTAGACCCTATGTGAAGCTCTGTGCCATCCTAGCCTAACCATTGTCCCCGTTCTCTTACATTTCTGACAACGTTTGAGTGCCCTGGTTCTTAACCCTTTGCATTCTCTGTTTTTTAAGCACATTCAGTTGTGCACATAATTCTCTATCTTTTTTTCAACAGACTACAACGTTACGTCTGAACAATTATTTTCAACGTTATTTTGTAATATTTTGTCCCAGAGGTTAGTGCCTTTCAATAATATCACACACTCTTATATCAAATTATCAGGTGTTATTCATTTCCATATTTCACGTCTCATATCTTCTGATAGCAAAACTTTAAAAGGTCCATTGTTACGCAGTATAGTGCAAAGCAGTTTATCTTTAAATGAAAATTTGGTACTTTTGATTTGCAATTTCTAATATTCTTTGTCAGATGTCACCCTCATCGTAGATATCTAAATTTGCCATTTTTTACATAATTTTACCCATCAATTTTGTATCTTGTCGCTCAAGTGACATCATACCATATGTATTTTATATTAAATAGTTTTAAATATGTAAGTTATTTTTATGCGGCATATATAATGGCACTTAAGTTCTCATGTTAAGATGTTAAGACTTTTTAATTTATTTGTTTTTCTAATTAATACATATGTTTGCTTTATATTTATTTGCTATTCTTCGCTCAATTCTATGTGCATTTTTTGTATGTTTTTTGCCTTTTTAACACATTTATTACATCACTATTCCATATATAGTATGTTTTTATGCTTGTATATTTATGTGCATTTTTGAAAAAGACCTCTATATAAATTTTATAATTTATAGATTTATTTAATTTACAAATTTATTGTTTCATATATATATATTTTTTTTTGCGTGTATTATATTTTGTTGTTTTCATTTCTTTATATAAATGTATGTTTTTATAGACTCCTGATGCAGGCCTGACGGCCGAAACACGACGTGTCGAGTCTTCAAATTTATCAATAAAATTGTTTATCATTCAACATCCTCCAGTTTCTGGCATCCTTGGTCGTTCCATAATGTGGACCAATTACACTATATATCTTTTTCTGTTGGTTTGTTTGCTTTTTATGTTTTGTATTTTACCTCCCGCAGTTCTCCAATTCTACGAAGAGCTTTATCCTGGCTTTGGCTCAAAATGGACTGAAAACAAACAAAAAATATATATATGAAAAAACAAAGGTGGATCACAAAATAGTAAGTAACTTATAAAAGATATAAAATTTAAAATGTTTTTACCAAAGCAAAAATTTAAGGACTTACAAAAAAAAAATTATACATGGGCTATAACAATGCATGACCACTGTAGTAATAATACAAATATAATAACTTGCTTAAAAAAGAATGTACTTATTCTTTTATGATAACTTATATATTCTCAATATGGCAAGACCAGTACCAAAAGTCCTTCCAAAGTACTTATATTTTGAAATTTCTTTATTAAGCAAAACATTAAACTGAAACTAAACTAAATAATGTAATGTGGTATCTCATTATAACTCAGTATTTTTCAAAGTTCATAATCCAATATTGGGTCATTACATGCTCTTTACTAGATCACAGCCCTATTCCCATCCCCAAACCCAACCAATCTACAAAGCTGTTTTTATGGAGAGACACAGTACCAGGAAGTGCTGAGTCTTCCTCAGCACTCTCTAACAACTCACAGCTCAGTGCTGCTCTTAAGAGGTTCAATCCACAAAGTACACATACTCCCACAATATTCATGTGGTGATTGTTGAAAGGTATAGAAGTATGGGCCCCATGCAACTCGAAGTGACCAAAAGTTATACTTAACTGAGCTAGTAGCATAGGGCAAGAAAAGTGTCAGATGAGAGAGAGAGTAATGAGTGGGAAACAGAGAGAGTAATGAGGAATAAAAGCCTTAGCAAAAGGGGGTCAAGAAAGGGGTATAATGAGCATTAGTGTGTAGGGGTGAGCGAGTAATGATATGTCAGGAGTGAGTGAACAATATAGAGGTGAAAATAAGAAATGGGAGTGGGAACAAAAGAATGAGTACATAAGTACATAAGTACATAAGTAGTGCCATACTGGGAAAGACCAAAGGTCCATCTAGCCCAGCATCCTGTCACCGACAGTGGCCAATCCAGGTCAAGGGCACCTGGCACGCTCCCCAAACGTAAAAACATTCCAGACAAGTTATACCTAAAAATGCAGAATTTTTCCAAGTCCATTTAATAGCGGTCTATGGACTTGTCCTTTAGGAATCTATCTAACCCCTTTTTAAACTCCGTCAAGCTAACCGCCCGTACCACGTTCTCCGGCAACGAATTCCAGAGTCTAATTACTCGTTGGGTGAAGAAAAATTTTCTCCGATTCGTTTTAAATTTACCACACTGTAGCTTCAACTCATGCCCTCTAGTCCTAGTATTTTTGGATAGCGTGAACAGTCGCTTCACATCCACTCGATCCATTCCACTCATTATTTTATACACTTCTATCATATCTCCCCTCAGCCGTCTCTTCTCCAAGCTGAAAAGCCCTAGCCTTCTCAGCATAGTCTACATAAAATCTGTTTTACTCCCTTAAGGTGTTGTCAGGTATTCGTGGCCTGGATTGGCCACTACTGGAAACAGGATCCTGGCCTCGATCTTCGAAGGGACTACAGTCTATCCCATTGTGGCCATTCTTATGTTTAAGGTTTTTTTTGTTTTGGTTTCTTTTTTCAATCCTGACTCTTTTAATCAGATTCTCTTCAATTGGGTGGACACTGTCGTAGGAGAGGTTAGATCTGGTTCACAACCCCTCCGGTTTTAGACAGATACAGTGCAGGAGGCTATAGCTTTGAGGCACGCTTCTCCTGCAAAGAAAGCCCCCATCTCCCTCACGTGTTACCCAGTCCTAGCCTGGTGCTCTGTTGTCGGGTCTCTCGTGGCTCCTCAGCTGCGAGGTCCTAGTCTCCTGTGGTCCCACCTGCGGTCTCTCCACTCTCCGCCGAAGGGTAGGCACTGGCGATCAGCTCGCAGTTCACCTCCCGTCCGTGGACGCGGGCGGCTGTTCCCAGCGCGGCCGCCGGCTCGTGTGTGTGTTGGGGGGGGGAGAGGTCCGACTGGCCCAATCCTCTCGGTCCCTCAAAGCGTGATTCGAGTGTTGTCGCTGAAAGCTGCTCTGCTCGCCTGCCCTCCACCGTCCTCCAGAATCTTCCACTGATTTGGACACACTGTCTAGGCTTAGGGCTCTGCTAGCCGCCGTCGTGGGTTCCTTCTTGAAGGCTTGCAACGGTTGATGCTGGTGGAGCGCAGGCAGAGTATCCCTGACCGTACGCGGGGCCTGTTCAGCTACTCCTCGGCCCGGGCCCGTGCACCCTCTTTCACGCGTTGCCTCTCCTTCACCTCACGCTCTGTCTCAGGCCTCGAAGAGCAGGAGGCGACTGGCTGCCATGGTCAGCAAGGCCGGGGGAATCCCTAGAGCCGCCGCTCGGCAACCCAGAGCAGCAACCAGGGGCAGCAATATGCCACTACTGCTGTTGGTATGAGCTAGAGGCCCAGAAGTAGAGGCTGCGGTACTGTTGCTACTGCTCCTGACAGCTCGGTTGAACTCTAACTCTCCTCTGTTTTGGGGAAGCCGTTGGAAAAGAGCAGGCCACTTCCCAGCGGGCCGGCCATGTACTCGGAGCCCAGGCAGGGCTGGTAAGGTAACTAGTTGAAAAATTACTATAATCTCCTTTTTAAAAAGGTTCCAACCTGGTTAAAGTGGAGTCTATTTTTTCAGAAGAGGCGCCTTCTTTCCAAAATGTCGCCCAAATTTTAGCAAAACCCTTCGCTGCACTACTGCTTCATCCACACACGTTCTGGAGCTCAGCCTGCCTCTGGGGTCCTGGATGAAAACATTACTCTCAATATTTTACATTTCAATTTCTTACCTCAAAGCCTAAATCTGGCTTCCAGCACCGCGTACTGTATCTTCCTACGTCATCTGTTACCCTCATGTACCAGAACAGCTGGTTCCTTTCCAACACTCTCTAAAATACTGACAGGTGACCTCCTCCACTTTCATAACAGACAGGTTAAGTAAGTTACCAAGTAATCCTTGCAACCACCATCCAACAAAGCTATCTACATGAAGAAAAAGCCAGAGATCAATTGGCATCTAAAACATTTACAAAAGGAAGCAGACTGGGCAGAGGGTGGCCTTTCTGGTCTTCCTCATCTGACAACATTCTATTTTTGTGTACTGAAAGCCAGGTAAGAGAGCAGCCTTATACAAGATTGTTTTGAATATCTTGATAACTTTTCTAATTATCATGTGGAGGCTTGGTAAGTAATTATTTGATTTAGGAAAACATTCTGTCACCTTCCAGAAAGCACTGAGCCTATTAGGGACAGAAAAGTACCTGCAAAAATTAGAATATGTAAACCATTTTGACTGTATCTACAGAAAGGCAGTATATCAAGTGTGGAATAAACACACATAAATCAATGATATGTTTTTGTCATTTTAGAACAGTATTCAAAATACTAAAACCAAAGAGACAATATTCCATTTTCTGACCACTCTGTTGTGATATCACAGTCAGTAACTGCTATGTAGTTAAATTAGAAAGAAGCCCAATAGTCACACTTAAACCAAGGCAGCACAGGCACATCAGAAGTTAATTTTATTTTTGTTTTGAGTAGAAAATTTAGCTCCTTGAGTGCCAAACAGTTTGACACTCCAATGTACAAAGGAATTTTGGAGGTTTGCCTGCAATAAAATGTTGAAGTTTATGTTTTTAATTAAAACTTGGTATACCGCCTTTCAAGTAAAATCAAAGCAGTTTACAATGAAAAACAACCAAGAAAGGAATAGGAAAGGAACTACATTATCCACAGAACGGTTATGGCAAAAAAAAAAAAAAAGTTTTTAACAAGCTGTGTTTACCCTTCCTGGGTACCTAAACAAACTATGGATCAGTTATACTATAAAAAATGCTATGGTTCAAAATAAATATGGGTCCGATAAAGAAAAAAAAAAAACCACTGCAAGTAAAGCACAGAGGTTTGAAATCCTTATGTCTAATTTCAGGGAATTTAACTTATAGCAGGATTCCTTATCATACAGAGGTTGTCTCTAAGAATCCTGCACCTAATCTCCTATACAACATCTTGGAATTAATCAAATAGCAGAAGATTAAGATTTCCCAGTCATAGCGTGTCTTACAAAGTAAAGGCTGCTAACTCCTTGTAACAGAAGTCATGTGATGACTAATCATACTGCATGAAAAACCTCCAGGATAACAGGGATATGTAATCTTTTTTGTATTTTTTGCATGTTAAAACAAAAGCACTTCTTACCTGCAACTTTTCCTTCTCTCTATGCAGAGTTCGATAGTTCGTGACCAGCTAAAATACACAAAAATGGCATTTATTAGTAGCTCAGCATTAATTTTATCAAATATTCATTTGAGACTAAAGGAACAACCTTAAATACTGATTACAAAATTGGGTTCCTTAAGAAATTAGATTGTAGAAGCTATTAGAATAAACATTTATGTGTTTATATAAATTGAGAGTTCCTTGGTGTATGAAAAAATATTAGGTGTTCTGTCACAGTAAAATGATTGGGCATCACTGACCTAAAGGAACCACATACATACTCTAATTTGGGAGGACTGAGAGTGATACAATGAAGATACCTGTAGCAGGTATTCTCCGAGGACAGCAGGCTAGACATCATCACGCATGGGTCGTCGTCCGTGACGGCCCAGGAGACTGGAAGTCAAACAAAACTTTGAAAAGTTCTGGAAGCAGCGCAACGCACGCGGGGACAACGCACTGCGCATGCGTGAGTGACTTCTCGCCCGCGAAGCCCACGCACTTCCCTCAGTTATATAAAAAGCAAACGAGAAAAACTCCAAAGGGGAGGAGGGTGGGTTGTGATGATGTCCAGCCTGCTGTCCTCGGAGAATACCTGCTACAGGTATGTATCTACATTTTCTCCGAGGACAAGCAGACTGGACATCATCATGCATGGGGTATCCCTAGCACCCAGGCTCACTCAAAACAATGAACATTGGTCAATTGGGCCTCGCAACGGCGAGGACATAACTGAGATTGACCTGAAATAAACACAACTAAGTGAGAGTGCAGCCTGGAACAGAACAGAAAAGGACCTAGGAGGGTGGAGTTGGATTCTAAACCCCGAACAGATTCTGTAACACCGACTGCCCAAACCGACTGTTGCGTCAGGTATCCTGCTGAAGGCAGTAGTGAGATGTGAATGTGTGGACTGATGACCACGTTGCA
The DNA here is from genome assembly GCF_901765095.1 of Microcaecilia unicolor. Classification (NCBI taxonomy): domain Eukaryota; kingdom Metazoa; phylum Chordata; class Amphibia; order Gymnophiona; family Siphonopidae; genus Microcaecilia; species Microcaecilia unicolor. The sequence continues at coordinate 250,994,914 of NC_044031.1, read as the reverse complement.
GCCTTGCAAATCTCCTCAATGGAGGCTGACTTTAAGTGAGCCACTGACGCAGCCATGGCTCTAACATTATGAGCCGTGACATGGCCCTCCAAAGTCAGCCCAGCTTGGGCATAAGTAAAGGAAATGCAATCTGCTAGCCAATTAGAAATGGTGCGTTTTCCGATGGCAACTCCCATCCTGTTGGGATCAAAAGAAACAAACAACTGGGCGGACTGTCGACAGGGCTTTGTCCGCTCCACGTAAAAGGCCAATGCTCTCTTACAGTCCAAGGTGTGCAACTTGTCCTCACCAGGGTGGGTGTGTGGATGGGGAAAAAAGTGTTGGCAAGACAATTGACTGGTTTAGATGGAACTCCGACAGCACCTTCTGCAAGAACTTAGGATGAGTGCGGAGGTCTACTCTATTATGATGAAATTTAATATAAGGAGCATGGACTACCAGGGCTTGGAGCTCACTGACTTCACGAGCTGAAGTAACAGCCACCAAGAAAATGACCTTCCAGGTCAAGTACTTCAGATGGCAGGAATTCAGTGGCTCAAAAGAAGGCTTCATCAGCTGGGTGAGAACGACGTTGAGATCCCATGACACTAGTGGAGGTTTGACAGGGGGCTTTGACAAAAGCAAACCTCTCATGAAGCGAACAACTAAAGGCTGTCCAGAGATAGGCTGACCTTCTACACATTGATGGTAAGCACTAATTGCACTAAGATGAACTCTTACTGAGTTAGTTTTAAGACCAGACTCTGATAAGTGTAGAAGGTATTCAAGCAGGGTCCGTGTAGGACAAGAAAAAGGATCTAGGGCCTTGCTGTCACACCAGACGGCAAACCTCCTCCATTTAAAAGAATACCTCTTTTTCGTGGAATCTTTCCTGGAAGCAACCAAGACTCGGGAGACACCCTCTGAAAGGCCTAAAGAGGCAACTTCTAAGTTCTTAACATCCAGGCCATGAGAGCCAGAGACTGGAGGTTGGGATGTAGAAGCGACCCCTCGTTCTGAGTGATGAGGGTCGGAAAACACTCCATTCTCCACGGTTCTTCAGAGGATAAGTCCAGAAGAAGAGGAAACAAGATCTGACGGGGCCAGAAAGGTGCTATCAGAATCATGGTTCCTCAGTCTTGCCTGAGTTTCAACAGAGTCTTCCCTACTAAAAGTATGGGAGGATACGCATACAGAAGGCCTGTCCCCCAACGTAGGAGAAAAACATCTGATGCTAGCCTGTCGTGGGCCTGAAGCCTTGAACAGAACTGAGGTACCTTGTGATTGATCTGAGTGGCAAAAAAATCCATTGAGGGGGTGCCCCACACTCAGAAGATCTTGCGGACAATGTCTATGTTCAGTGACCACTCGTGAGGTTGCATTATCCTGCTCAATCTGTCGGCCAGACTGTGTTTACGCCTGCCAGTTAAGTAGCTTGGAGAAGCATGCCATGCTGGTGTGCCCAAAGCCACATCCTGACGGCTTTCTGACACAAAGGCCGAGATCTGGTAACCCCCTGCTTGTTGGTGTAATACATCGCAACCTGGTTGTCTGTCTGAATTAGGATAATTTGATTGGACAGCCGGTCTCTGAAAACCTTGAGAGCATGCCAGATCGCTTGTAATTTCAGGAGGTTGATCTGAAGACCCATTTCCTGAAAAGACCAAGCTCCTTCAGTGTGAAGCCCATCTACATGAGCTCCCCTCCCCAGGAGGGATGCATCCGTCGTCAGCACTTTTTGTGGCTGAGAAATTTGGAATGGACGTCCCAAGGTCAGATTGGAGCGAATGATCCACCAGTGTAGGGAATTGCAAAAATCTGTGGAAAGATGGATGACATCCTCTAGATCCCCTGTAGCCTGACTCCACTGGGAAGCTAGGGTCCATTGAGCTGATCTCATATGTAGACGTGCCATGAGAGTCACATGAACTGTGGAGGCCATGTGGCCAAGAAGCCTCAACATCTGCCGAGCTGTGATCTGTTGAGATATTCGAGCCGAGGACACTAAGGCTAGAAGATTGTTTGCCCTCGCCTGGGGGAGATAAGCTCGAGACGTCCATATGTTCAACAGAGCTCCTATGAATTCCAACTTCTGTACTGGAATCAGGTGGGACTTGGGATAATTTATGACAAACCCCAGCAGCTCGAGCAGTTGAATAGTAATCTGCATGGATCGTAGTACTCCTGCCTCCGAGGTGTTCTTCACCAGCCAATCGTCGAGATAAGGGAACACATGCACTCTCAGTCTGCGTAGTGATGCTGCAACAACTGCCAAGCACTTTGTAAAGACCCTGGGTGCAGATGCTAGACCAAAGGGTAGTACACAGTACTGAAAATGCCGAGTTCCCAGTCAAAATCGGAGGTACTTCCTGTGATTTGGGAGCACCGAGATGTGAGTGTAGGCATCCTTTAAGTCCAGAGAGCATAGCCAATCGTTTTCTTGAATCATGGGAAGAAGGGTGGCCAGGGAAAGCATCCTGAACTTGTCTCGGGCTAGGAATTTGTTCAGGGCCCTTAGGTCTAGGATGGGACGCATCCCTCCTGTTTTCTTTTGCACAAGGAAGTACCTGGAATAGAATCCAAGCCCTTCTTCCCCTGGTGGTACGGGTTCGACCGCATTGGCCTTTAGTAGAGCGGAGAGTTCCTCTGCAAGTACCTGCTTGTGCTGAGAGCTGAAGGATAGAGCTCCTGGTGGGCAATTTGGAGGTTCGGATTCTAGACTGAGAGCGTATCTTAACCGGACTATTTGAAGAACCCATCTGTCGGAGATTATAAGAGGCCACCTTTGGTGAAAAAATATCAACCTCCTCCAAACAGGCAGATCGTCCAGCACGAATACTCTTACTTCGGCTATGCTGCTCTGGAGCCAGTCAAAAGCCCATCCCTTGCTTTTGCTGGGGAGCCGGAGGGGCCTTCGGTGCACGCCACTGACGAGAGCGAGCCTGCTGGGAGCAAGGGGCAGGAGTGTACCTATGCCTATTATAGGAATAGGGAGCACTCCTCCTCCCTCCAAAAAACCTACTAGAGGAGGAGGTAGTAGCAGAAGACATCCGGAGGGAGAGAGAATCCATAGCATCATGATGCTTCTTGAGGGTATCGACCATATCCTCAACCTTCTCTCCGAAAAGGTTACCCCTCCAGCAAGGAACATCCGCCATTCGCTGCTAGGTCTTCTGATCCAGGTCCAAGACACGCAGCCATAAGAGTCTGCGCATCACGATACCCTGAGCAGCTACTCGGGATGCGGCATCAAAAGTGTCGTAAGCCCCCCTGGCCAGGAATTTGCGACACGCCTTCTGCTGCCTGACCACCTGGTGAAAAGGTTCAGCAAGCTCTGGAGGGAGAGCTTCAACTAAACTAGACAGTTGCCTCACTGAGTTCCGTAAGTGAATGCTGGTGTACAGCTGGTATGTTTGGATCTTGGCGGCGAGCATTCCAGCCTGATACGTACGCCTCCGAAAAGAATTCAAGGTCCTAGACTCTCTGCCCGGGGGTGCTGAGGCATAGTCCCTAGTACTCCTGGCTCTTCTGAGAGCAGAATCCACCACCAAAGAATCGTGAGGAAGTTGGGCCTTCACCATCACAGGCTCACAGTGGACTCTGTACTGGGACTCGGACTTCTTGTTGACAACTGAATTAGAGAGAGGGCAAGACCAATTCCGCCACAAAGCTTCCCTGAGCGTATTGGGCAGGGGGGCCATTGCAACCTCTGTAGGTGGAGAAGGATAATCCAGGACCTCGAACATCTCAGCCCTGGGCTCATCCACAGCCTCCATGAGAAATGGAATGTCCTTAGACATTTCCCGCACAAAAGATGAAAAAGAAAGACTCTCAGGTGGAAACTAACTTCAATAGGCGGAGTAGGATCAGAAGGAAGCCCCTGGGAGTCTTCTTCCGAAAAATACCTGGGGTCTTCCTCCTCTCCCCATGAGCGCTCCTCTTCGGTATCAGACAGAAGCTCTCTAAGAGCAGCCTGAACCCGAGCCTGTCTCGACTTCGAGAATCGACGTCCTCGTGGGGGATGTCGAGAAGTCGATCCCTGCCTGGACTCCGGCAAAGCTTCCTCCACCAACATAGAGGGAGAGTCAACCCGGGTGGCAAGCAGTACCGAGGGCGGGGACCTCCTCACAGGGGAAGGCCAGACGCCGTCTCAGCAGTAGGTAAGGGAGGCGCAAGCACCTCCGGTAACGAAGCAGATTGACGAAGCAGTCCTTCCAGAAGTTCTGGAAGAATGGCCCGGAGACGCTCATCGAGAGCTGCCATCGGAAAAGGCTGTGGGGCCGGTGCAGAAGTCGGTGCCAGAATCTGAGGGGGCTCAAGAGCCGATGCCAGGCTGCCGGACGACTGACGCATCAGCACCTCCTGAATGGAGGGTGAGCAATCCTCCCGGTGCCGACGCTTCTCGGGTGCCGACTCCCTCGGCTCCCCGGAGCTCTCTGTACCATGCCTGGAAGGAGATCGATGGTGATGCTTCTTCACTTTCGCTCGACGCCCGTCATCGACACTCCTCAGTACCGATGAGGACGTGGAATCCTCACGCCTCCTCGGTACCAGGTCCAACGAAGGTCAGTCCCGGGGGACATGCATAGCAGTAGACCTCGAGATGGGTGAAGACCCGCTCGATGCCTCGCTGCTCCCAGCTCGAAGTAGTCTCTCGGCAGCCATTACCTGGACTCTCGGCACTGCTTCCCTCAACGTCGACGCCGCCGACGTCGAAGGACCAGACCGATCCGAAAAAAGTCTCTCGCGCTGAGCATCTCGAGCTACCTGGGTCCTCTTCTTCATCAACTTACACAACTTGCAAGCAGCTGGAAGATGATCGGCTCCGAGGCACTGGAGACACCACGCGTGAGTGTCGGCAGACGAGATGGTCCGGTTGCAGCGAGTACAGCGCTTGAAGCCACTGGGAATCCTCGATGACATGGGCGGGAAGATAGCGTCCGTGAAATCAAACGGCTCGATGGTGCCAATTAAAAAGGCACAAAAAGAGGGAAAAAAGACGCGGCCGCAACGAAAAACAAAGGAAACTTGAAAAATGAGGAAAAACTAAAAAAAAATAAGGGTAGAAACTTCTTCTTTTTTTTTTATTTCTAGAGGAAAAAACTACCTACCATGAGGAAAAAAGGCACGATAAACGCAAAGACGTTCTCCTGGGCTGAACACACAAGGAGCAGCACAAAAACACCATTCCTTTGCATAGCGGATAAAAAAGAACTGAGGGAAGCATGCGGGCATCGCGGGCGGGAAGACACTCGCGCATGCGCGGTGCGTTGTCCCCGCACGCGCCACATCGCTTCTAGAACTTTTTTAAAGTTTTTGTTTTTAACTTCCGGTCTCCTGGGCCGTTGCGGACAACAACCCATGCGTGATGATGTCCAGCCTGCTTGTCCTCGGAGAAAGAAATGTTCCACCCAAACACAAGGTACTTAGAGAGAGTGGGCTAGAGTACTTAAAGGCCAGATCCCTAAGATCCCTCCAAGAAATATCCCTAACCATACCCTTGCTCATCAAAATCACTTATCACATGACACCCACCAGAGAGCCTTCTCAGAAGTAGCCCCCACACACAAACTCACTTTCAGAAGGGCTTTGCCCAGCTCAAGATCACTCCTACTTCAGAAAGCAGGTGAATGACTGGTTATTTTCCCATATCTTCAATGGATTAGGTGACATTTAGCCAGTCACACACACCATGATTGAAATTAACTGCACACACAACAGGACAATTTTGACTATATGAAATTGAGAGGTCGCACAGAGAAATGAGGCCCCTATCAGAACAGGAGAAAGTGCCTTCAGCTATAATTATATATGCCTGCTGCACTTTCAATATAACATAATATCTATATAAATAAAACCCCCCTCAGACATTCTGAATCCCCCTCAGACGTTCTGAAGCTCACCTCACTCCAACTGTGGCTCCTGACCTAGGCTATTCGGACTCCCGCACTCAGCCACGCCCATCTGCGCCCTAGGCCACGCCCCATCTGGACATAAAAAGCACTCTCAACGTTCCATTGACCACTGACGTCAATGAAGCCAGTTCGTTTGTTCGAAGCTCTGTAGCAGCAGAAACACAGTCTGTGGGCCCCGCCCTCGCGTCAAACATAATGACGTTGAGGGCGGAGCACATTCAAGGAGCCAATCAGTAGCCGAAAGCAGGAGAGAGGGTGGAACGACGAAGAGGAGGCAGGAGAGAGGGCGGAATGTGGAAGAGGAGGCGGCCCGGCAGCGCTTCGACCTCACAAAAAGCTACCAGCCATGGAGACGGAATAAGGGAAGGAAGAAATAACTGCACTCAGCGCCAAGGAGTAGCGGGCACGCCAAAAAAACCCAACAAACCGGAGAGGGACGTGTAGCTCCGCCCTCACGTCACCATGCGATTACGTCGACGGCAGGGCGGAACAAACAGCGTCGCACATACACAACTTGGACGGAGATCCCGACCCCCCTCGGTAAGCGATGACGTAGACGGCGGGGCGGTAAAGAGAGCATCACACAAACACAACTTGCACCGAGATCCCGGAGCCACCCTCGGTAATCGACATCAACACACACAACCTAATCTCATAGCAACAGGGTCAACTCTGCCTGGGAGGGTATGCTGGCATGGAGGAGGAGGAAATCAGGGAAGGAAGTCAGAATGCTGGCATGGAGGAGGAGGACATTAGGGAAGGAAGACAGAACTGCTCAACAGAAGGAAAAGCAGGTGGGGAGGGAGGGGCACACACTCACTCAGTAGAGATGGGGAGGGGGAAGGCAAGAGAGGGGAAAAGAGGGAGGAAACGGAGGGGGCCCAACAAAAGGGAAAAGTACGAATGGGAGGGTAATAACCAGACGCTCTGTCAAACACACTGTAGCTCTCAGAAAACTCTGTCTCTGTCACTCACTGTGTCCAACATACGCACTCGCACACAGTCATTCTGAAACACACACACTCAAACACAGATACACAAGCACTCAATCTCTCTCTCTCTCACACACAGTCACTCTCACACACACACTCACTCTAACATACACACTACGAGGAAAACCTGGCTAGCGCCCGTTTCATTTGTTTCCGAAACGGGCCTTTTTTACTAGTAACATATAATTAAAGAAGATGGGAGGATGAGGTATGTGGTCTATAAAAATCAGGAATCCAAGTTTTTCCAGGGCTAAGTACTGAAATAGTCAGAAAGAAGAAGGATCTCCTGAAGTATTAGCAGGCCTTGCTGATGAAAGGCATTTAAGCAGACATCTGGTACCCAGCAATAATTATTTTTGAGAATGGGAAACATAAAAAGCTGACTTCAAAGGAAGCTGTTGAAAAATTCTTGGTGAACTTAAGCTCAGCAGAGAACAGACCAGAGAGACCCATCAAAGAACAGATGAGATCCACAACAGCTGTGTGGGGCATTTAAGGAAGTCAAGTTACAGGATGACTCCTGAGCAGACATGCCAAGGATAAACGGCTACTTGGAGAGCAACCTTATTACTGAACCCCAGGAGGATGAAATCAACTTCTCATTGGCAAGAGAAGATACACAGACATTTGAGGCCCAGGTGGAAGACTATCTCCAAGACAAGAAGGGAATAGTAGAACTTTAGCTGTAATCAGAGCCAAAACAGAAGACAAGGGGAAAAAACGGAACTACTGTTGTGCTCTAGGAACTTTGTTCACTGGTCCTGTGAATGCTGGAGGCTGCTGCTTAGTGAGAGATGCTAATCTGGGGAAGGGGATGGTACAAGGGTTGTTAAAAGTACAAGATGTATATGTGAGTAATACGGGTGCCTGGAGGGTGGATAACAGGAGTGTGCTGGTCCTGGGGAGGTCCATGTTGAAGCAAGGAGTATACAACCATGGACCAGATAAACCAAAAAAAAAAAGGAAAATTCAAGCGGAGGAGATGTTGAAAGTTGTTCTTGTTTAGGTTTGTGAATTCACGGTTAACAATGACAAACTTGTAATTGAAGGACGAGTATGTATATAAGACGAACAACAGAGGGAGCTTATCAGAAATGAAAAACAGTGGTGGGGCTGAGGAAAGTGAGAGACAAAAAGTCTTGTAGAGGCTATGACTATTAAATAGTGTCCCATAATGTAGGGGATATTAACAGTCACATTGAGAAACTTTAGTCCTTGTATAAGGAGCAATGTTTCTTCTAAGGACCGAGTTGATATAAGCAAAAAACTTTTTTCGCGAGCAAAGGACTGAGTTGACATGAGCAAACAATTTCCATTACATTACCCTGTGAGCACTTCTTACAGATACAAACACAGATGTGCACACACACACACACATACATATAAGTACCTGCAGAGAGGTCAGAAAGAATTCTATTAGCCATGCTCCTTATGCTTTCTCTATTTGTTCACATGTAATTTAACTATATGTTTATAGCTACTCTAAATTTTATTCAGCTATTGGATGTTTAGTGCAGCTTAAAGGGAATAGACCTCCACCTGTAAGAGCAAAAAAAAAAAAAAAAAGAAAAGGGACAGTAGAGGCACTTTTGAACACAACAGTGAAGGACCCCCCCTTCACTATCTACCAACTGCCTCCCCAGAAGCTCTGTTACCGATAGTAAAATGCACACTGTATACACTCCATAGAATTATGTACAAAAAAAATCTAAATAATACACACCAAATGCAACATATTAAAGCAGTATTCCAGAAATATATAAATATATAATTTAAAAATATATAATAAAAAAATGCCACTGAAATGTAGATGGAAAGCTATGACCACAAATGCTCACAGTCTAAGCAACAAAGTTCATGAACTGCAAGCCCTGATGTTAGAGGCAGACTTAGACATTGCTGCAATCATGGAGACATGGCTCAATGATTCCCATAAATGGGATACAAACATACCAGGCTATAATCTATTTAGGAAGGATAGAGATGGTCTATTTAGGAAGGATAGAGTAGCTCCGTATGTGAGAAATGATATCACAGCGACTGAAATGACAGGGGCCTGGGGAATGGAAGACGCAAAGCAATAAGGATCACCTTAAAACGAGATGATGGAACCTCTGTCCACATGGGTGTTGTCTATAGACCTCTGACACAATTGGAAGAACTAAATAAAGATCTGGTCACAGATATCTATAAGTTGGGAAAGAAAAGAGAGGTGCTGTTGCTCGGAAATTTCAATCTGCCAGATGTTGATTGGAAGGTTCCATCTGTGGAATCGGAAAGAAGTAGAAAGATGGTGGATGCTTTTCAAAGTGCTCTACTCAGACAAATGGTGATGGAACCCACGAAAGAGGAAGCAATGCTGGATCTGGTGCTCACAAATGGGGATAGTGTGTCAAATGTCTGAGTGGGTGCCCACCTGGGCAGCAGTGACCATCAAACAGTTTGGTTTGATATAACAGCTGAAGTTGGCGGAAGCCACTCAAGTCCTGTATTTCAAGCATGCTGAAGGGAAGCTGGTAGAACAGTCAGGAAAGCAAAGATGCAAATGGAATTAAAAATACTCAATATGGTAAAATGGAGGGCCAAAACATTTTTTAGATATGTTAGTGATAGGAAGTGCAAAAGTGGCACTGTGAGAATCAAAGGTGAAGGGGAGGAATATGTAGAAGAAGATTTTGATGGATCACCTTTTTTTAACACATAAGTTATGGAGATTTACATTTGAAAAAGGTAAGAAAAGAAACACCATGAAATTATAGGACAGAGAACAAATACACAGAGGATCAAACAAACATTTTTTTTAATCCATATTTCTGCACTGGGATCTCAAGTGTCTGCCAGATTCACTGAAGGAATGCCCTGGAAAAAAGGGGAAGGTTATTCCAGAAATAAGGAGCCAAAAAATAAAAAGCACTTTTATGGGTTACTTCCCAATGGGCATAGTGAAGAATAGGCAATACTAACCTATAATCATTCATTGAACGCAAGCAACAAGAGGGAGCACAAGGAACTGCTAGTTTTGCCAGATATCCCAGAAGCCCGGTATGAACAGCTTTATGAGTTAACATAAGAATTTTAAACTGGATGTGCTCATGAATGGGCAACCAGTGTAATCTCATCAACAGAAGCATTGCATTATCCCGACACTTTGCAAAACACAGAAGATGGGCAGCCGTGTTCTGTAGAGTCTGCAATCCCTTAACTTCGTAATCTGGGATACCGGCATAAATGACATTGCAGTAGTACAGTTGCGAGCCAACAAAAGCATGATACAATGTATGACGTATCTTAAGAACTGGAGAAATATGAATTGAAAAACTAAGCTGAGAGTCCAGGGTTACACCTAAGTATTTAAATTGTGTCACTGGCTAAATAGGGGTACCAAATAATACTGGGACCAGAGCTGGCACTGATACATGGCCAGGAAAGGGAAATGGGACTTGATATACCACCTTTCTGTGGTATTTTGCAACTACATTCAAAGCGGTTTACATATATACAGGTCCTTATTTTGTGCCTGGGGCAATAGAGGGTTAAGTGACTTGCCCACAGTCACAAGGAGCTGCAGTGGGAATCGAACCCAGTTCCCCAGGATCAAAGTCCGCTGCACTAACCACTAGGCTATTCCTCCACTCCTAGTTAGCCAACAAGCAGTTGATTTATCTGGAATTAGAATCAATTTTTTTTTTTAAACCAAGATGAAACCTAGTCCAAACAGTTTTGAAGAGGGATAAGATCCAGTGTAAGTCTGGAGACATAGAGGGGCATAATCGAACGTGAACGCCCATCTCCATGGGCGTCTATGTCCAAGAACAGATACGTGAAGGAGCGGGACAGACCGTATTTTCGAAAAAAATGGGTGCCCATCTTTTTTTTCGATAATACGGTTTGTGCCGGGCAAATGCATCGGACATGTGTGGATTTGAGCTGGGCAGTTTCGTTTTTCAGCGATAATGGAAAATGAAGGCGCCCAGCTCAAAAACAAACAAATCCAAGGCATTGGGTCGTGGGAGGGGCCAGGATTCGTAATGCACTGGTCCCCCTCACATGCCAGGACACCAACCGGGCACCCTAGGGGGCACTTGTAAAAAGTAAAATAAAAAATTTAAATACCTCTCAAGTCCATAGCTCCCTTACCTTGGGTGCTGAGCCCCTCAAATCCCTCCCAAAACCCACTGCCCACAACTCTACTCCATTACCATAGCCCTTATGGATGAAGGGGGGCACCTACATGTGGGTACAGTGGGTTTTGGGGGCGGTTGGGAGGGCTCCCATTTACGACCACAAGTGTAATAGGTAGGGGGGGGATGGACATGGGTCCACCTGCCTGAAATCCACTGCACCCACTAACAACTGCTCCAGGGACCTGCATACTGCTGTGATGGAACTGGGTATGGCATTTGAGGCTGGCATACAGGCTGGAAAAAAAAGTTGTTGAAGTTGGTGTTTTTTTGGTGGGAGGGGGTTAGTGACCACTAGGGGAGTCAGGGGTGGTCATCCCCGATTCCCTCCGGTGGTCATCTGGTCATTTAGGGCACTTTTTGGGGGACTTGTTCGTGGAAAAAAAGGGTCCAAAAAAATGGCCCAAATTCGCGCTAAAAACGCCTTTCTTTTTTCGATTATTGGCCGAAGGCGCCCATCTCTCCTCAGCCGATAAACACGCCCCAGTCCCGCCTTCACCACGCCTCCGACACGCCCCCGTCAACTTTGCCCGTTTCCGCGACAGATTGCAGTTGAAGACGCCCAAAATCAGCTTTCGATTATACCGATTTGGGTGCCTTCGCAAGATGGGCGCCCATCTCCCGATTTGGGTCGAAATATGGGCGCCCATCACTTTTGAAAATAAGGCTGGTAGTGAACAATGAAAATATCATCAGGAGGAAAATATGTACTAAAGCCTGCAAGTTGAATAAGGTGTGCAAGTGGGCTCAAAGAAATATTGAATAGGATGGTGGAGAGAATAGAGCCTGTGGGACTTCACAAGTCAAAGTAAGTAACTCAGATTGACCATTTATTTATTTATTTATGGTTCATTTCTACCCCACATTTTCCCACAAATGCAGGCACAATGTGGCTTCCATGAATTACAAAAGTTAAAAGACACAACACATGAAGTTTACAGTAGAAAAGGATAATACGCTAGCAGCAATAAGGAAGGCTAAACAGCAGAGTTACTAATGGGATACACTTTTTGCAGGGACTACCCTAAAAGAACGATTTTGAAGGTAAGATATAAACTAATTCAGGACAATGCCTGACAATCCACAGTCAGCAACATATTACAGCAGAAGGGCATGATCAATGACACCGAACACCATGGATAAATCTAATGAAACAGCCAAGGCAATATATCCTTCATCTAGTTTTTGATATACTTCACTTAGTAAAGAGGTCAAAACTGTCTCTGTACAAAAGCCAGGTCTAAATCCTGATTGGCGGGGGTGAAGAATTAGAGTTGACTCAAGATGGAGATGGGCTTGAAGTTGAACAAAAATGGTGTTTTCAATCAGTTTAGACAGAAAGGGTAGGTTTGATATAGGTCGATAGCTTGACAGAAGGCGGAATTACGTAACAAATATTTCTCTTCTGTGTTCACAGTTGAAGGGCCAGGAGCAGGACCGCAGAAGACAAACACAGATAGGAATGGAGGGGTGGTAGTCCCTGAACGATTTTCAGAGGACTATGTTTGTGAGGAGCTGGCTAAATTAAAAGTGGAGAAGCAATGAGGCTGGATGGCATAAATCTGAGGGTACTGAAGAAACTTAGGGACATTCTAGCAGTTCCACTGGATAACCTTTTCAATGCTTCACTAGAGTCGAGAGGACTGAACAGCAGCAGATGTGGTCCCTCTCCACAAAAGCGGAAGTAAGGACGAGGTTGGGAACTATAGGCCAGTAAGTTTGACTTTTGTGGTAAGTAAATTAACGGAAACGCTTTTAAAACAGAGAATAGTAATGTTTTTGGAATCCAATGCATTACAAGACCTGAGGCAACATGGTTTCACTAGAAGCAGATCTTGTCAGACAAAATCTGATTAATTTCTTTGACTCTGTGACCAGAGAATTGGACCAACTATTATCCAAACTCTACAGATCTCACCGTGACCTCTCTAACCTCATCTCTATTCCTCTACTCCCCTCCTCTTCTCTGCCCTTCTCTTGCAGCCTATGGAATGCCCGCTCTATCTGTAACAAACTCCCATATATCCAGGACCTCTTTATCTCGCGTCACCTCCATCTGCTCGCCATAACAGAAACCTGGCTCTGCCCTGATGACTCTGCTTCAGTCGCAGCCCTGTGCCATGGCGGTTATCTATTTTCACATACTCCTCGCCCTGCTGGCCGTGGGGGCGGTGTTGGACTACTTCTCTCTCCCTCCTCCAGATTTCAACCCCTTCTTCCACCTCAATCTCACTGTTTTTCCTCCTTTGAAGTCCACTCTATCCGCCTTTTCTCTCCTCTGCCTCTTCGAATAACGGTCATTTATCGTCCCCCTCATAAGTCCCTTTCATCCTTTCTCAGTGAGTTTGACGCCTGGCTTGCCTTCTTCCATGATCCTTCCTCCCCCTCTCTCATCCTTGGTGACTTTAATATTCCTGCTAATGATCCTTCCAACTCTTATATTTCCAAGTTACTCGCTTTAACGTCCTCCTTTAATCTCCAACTATGCTCCACCTCCCCCACTCATCAAAATGGTCACTGTCTTGATCTCATCTTCTCCTCCAACTGTTCACCTTCTAGTTTCCTTGCCTCTGATCATCCCTCCTCTGATCACCATCTTATAACTTTCACACTTAAATCTCCTCCCTCCCAGTCCCGTCCTATCCTATCTAATTTATCTAGGAATCTTCACGATATTGACCCTTCATCTCTATCCTCCCATGTTTCAAACCTCCTCTCTACTGTGGCACCATCCACGTCTGTCAACGAGGCTGTTTCTTCTTACAACAATACTCTATCCTCTGCCTTAGACACTCTTGCGCCTTTGATGACCCGCCCTGTAAGGCGTACAAAACCCCAACCTTGGCTGACTTCTAATATCCGCTACCTACGTTCCTGTACCCGCTCCGCCGAACGCCTCTGGCGGAAATCTCGGGCCCTTGCTGATTTCTTACACTTTAAGTTCATGCTGACCTCCTTCCAATCTGCTCTTTTACGTGCCAAACAGGATTATTATATCCAACTGACCAACTCTCTTGGCTCTAATCCTCGACTTCTCTTCACCACATTGAACTCTCTCCTCAAGGTGCCCCCTCCCCCAACTCCCCCTTCATTATCTCCTCAGACCCTTGCTGAATTCTTTCACAACAAGGTTCAAAAGATAAACCTTGCTTTCTCTACCTCACCAGCTCTCCCTCCACTAGTCAGTTCCCCTCTCTCTCCTTCCCCTCATTCCCTTTCCTCCTTTCCTGAAGTTACTATTGAGGAAACTACACTTCTCCTTTCTTCCTCAAAATGTACCACCTGTTTCTCTGATCCCATTCCCACCCACCTTCTTAATGCCATCTCTCCTACTCTTATTCCTTTTATCTGTCACATTCTCAACCTCTCACTTTCCACTGCGACTGTCCCTGCTGCCTTTAAACATGCTGTGGTCACACCTCTCCTTAAGAAGCCTTCACTTGACCCTACTTGTCCCTCTAATTACCGACCCATCTCCCTCCTTCCTTTTCTCTCCAAATTACTTGAGCGTGCCTTGATTTTCTCTCCTCACATGCTATTCTTGACCCATTACAATCTGGTTTTCGCCCTCTCCACTCAACCGAAACTGCGCTCACTAAAGTCTCCAATGACCTATTACTGGCTAAATCCAGAGGTCAATATTCCATCCTCATTCTTCTTGATCTTTCCGCTGCTTTTGACACTGTCGATCACAGCATACTTCTCGATACCCTGTCCTCACTTGGATTCCAGGGCTCTGTCCTTTCCTGGTTCTCTTCCTACCTCTCCCTCCGCACCTTTAGTGTTCACTCTGGTGGATCCTCTTCTACTTCTATCCCTCTGCCTGTCGGCGTACCTCAGGGTTCTGTTCTTGGTCCCCTCCTCTTTTCTATCTACACTTCTTCCCTTGGTTCATTAATCTCATCCCATGGCTTTTCCTACCATCTCTATGCTGATGACTCCCAAATCTACCTTTCTACCCCTGATATCTCACCTTGCATCCAAACCAAAGTTTCAGCGTGCTTGTCTGACATTGCTGCCTGGATGTCTCAACGCCACCTGAAATTAAATATGACCAAAACCGAGCTTCTCATTTTCCCCCCCCAAACCCACCTCCCCGCTCCCCCCGTTTTCTATTTCTGTTGATGGCTCTCTCATTCTCCCTGTCTCCTCAGCTCGAAACCTTGGGGTCATCTTTGACTCTTCTCTCTCCTTCTCTGCTCATATCCAGCAGACCGCCAAGACCTGTCGTTTCTTTCTTTACAACATCCGTAAAATCCGCCCCTTTCTTTCCGAGCACTCTACCAAAACCCTCATCCACACCCTTGTCACCTCTCGTTTAGACTACTGCAATCTGCTTCTTGCTGGCCTCCCACTTAGTCACCTCTCCCCTCTCCAGTCGGTTCAAAACTCTGCTGCCCGTCTCATCTTCCGCCAGGGTCGCTTTACTCATACTACCCCTCTCCTCAAGTCGCTTCACTGGCTCCCTATCTGTTTTCGCATCCTGTTCAAACTTCTTCTACTAACCTATAAATGTATTCACTCTGCTGCTCCCCAGTATCTCTCCACACTCGTCCTTCCCTACACCCCTTCCCGTGCACTCCGCTCCATGGATAAATCCTTCTTATCTGTTCCTTCTCCACTACTGCCAACTCCAGACTTCGCGTCTTCTGTCTCGCTGCACCCTACGCCTGGAATAAACTTCCTGAGCCCCTACGTCTTGCCCCATCCTTGGCCACCTTTAAATCTAGACTGAAAGCCCACCTCTTTAACATTGCTTTTGACTCGTAACCACTTGTAACCACTCGCCTCCACCTACCCTCCTCTCTTCCTTCCCGTTCACATTAATTGATTTGATTACTTTATTTATTTTTTGTCTATTAGATTGTAAGCTCTTTGAGCAGGGACTGTCTTTCTTCTATGTTTGTGCAGCGCTGCGTATGCCTTGTAGCGCTATAGAAATGCTAAATAGTAGTAGTAGTAGTAGTAAAGCTAGATGTGGTGTATTTAGATTTTAGCAAAGCCTTTGATATGATTCCACATAGACACCTAATAAATAAACTAGTGCCCTCGGTATGGGCCCCAAAATGGCTGACTGGATTAGGAACTGGTTGAGTGGAAGGCGACATAGGGTAGAAGGTAAATGGAGCTCATTCTGAGAAAAAGGATGTTACCAGTGGTGTGCCACAAGTTTGGTTCTTGGGCCGGTTCTTTTTAACATTTTTGTAAGCGATATTGCTGAAGGGCTGTTTGGTAAGGTTTGCCTCTCTGCAGATGATACCAAAATCTGCAATAGGGTAGACACCCCTGATGGTATGGATAATAGGAAGAAGGACTTCATGAAGCTAGAGGAAAAGTCTGGAATTTGGCACCTAAAAATGCTGGATCATGCATTTGGGCTGCAAAAACCTGGGGGAACGTTAGAATTTAGAAAGTGAAGACCCATCTTTTTAAAAAGGCATATCACATAGAATAACAAATATAAATGTACACATCTCCCACACCTTTACTCAGAACTATTTTTTATAATATCTGCTTGCTTTATACTTCTACTATATCACTCAAAATCTCTATTTAACAACAAGTAACTACTTTTATAATATCTGCTTGCTTTAAACTCTAATATGTTATTCAACATCTCTTTGTAACAATAAGTGATTACGTTCGATACATTGTAAGCCGCATTGAGCCTGCAAAGAGGTGGGATAATGTGGGATACAAATGCTATAAATAAATAAATAAATAAATAAAAGAGGAGCGAGATTTAAATGTGATCATATGTGATGATCTTAAGGTAGCCAAACAAAAGTAGAAAAGGTGACGGTGAAAGCTAGAAAGATGTTTGGGTGCATAGGGAGTAGAATGGCCAATAGGAGAAAGGAGGTGATGATGCCCCTGTTTAAGACTCTAGTCAGATCTCATTCAGAATATTGTGTACAGTTCTGAAGAACGCACCTTCAAAAAGATATAAATAGGATGGAGTCGGTCCAAAGGGCAGCTACTAAAATGGTCAGTGATCTTCGTCATAAAGCATATGGGAACAGACTTAAAGATCTCAATATGTATACTTTGGAAGAAAGGCAGGAGAGTGGAAATACGATAGAGGCATTTAAATATCTACGTGGCATAAATGCACAGGAGGCAAGTCTCTAGTGAGACCGCATTCAGAATATTGTGTACAGTTCTGGAGAATGCACCTTCAAAAAGATATAAATAGGAAGGAGTCAGTCCAGAGGGCAGCTACTAAAATGGTTAGTGATCTTTGTCATAAAGCATATGAGAACAGACTTAAAGATCTCAATATGTATACTTTGGAAGAAAGGCAGGAGAGGGGAAATACATCAGAGGCATTTAAATATCTACGTGGCATAAATGCACAGGAGGCGAGTCTCTTTCAATTGAAAGGGAACTCTGAAATGAGGGGGAATAGTATGAAGGTGAAAGGGGACAGACTTGGAAGTAACTTGACGAAATACTTCTTCATGGAAAGGGTGGTGAATTCATGGAACAGCCTCCCGATGGAAGTGGTGGAGATGAAAACAGTATCTGAATTCAAGACAGAATGGGACAAGTACATAGGATCTCTAAGGGAGTGATAGGGAGAGTAGATGGCATGGATGGGCAAGTCTGGACAGGCCATATGGTCTACATCTGCCTACATTTTTCTCTGTTTCACATACTGATGCCAATAGCCCCACAGGACCATTGCCAGCAGCTACCATACCAAGCAAAGACACGGAGGTTGAGGCTTGGAGCTTCAGGATCCCTCTTCCAGCCTCTGCCACATGGGACCATTGCCTCACCAAGTGAAGGCTCACAGGCTGTGGCTTGGAGCTCATAGTGCAAACTCCTCCTGCTCAATCACGGTAATGGTCATTAGATCAATCCCTCATATCTCTTCTGGCCAAGTACTCAACCATGGGGCTACAAACTGTTGACTGTGCCCCAGGGAGCCAGGCCCACCAAACCAAAAAGTCACCCTGCTGCACCAGTCTGACCATCTGATGGAGGCATAGATATTGACAAGTTCTAATTCTGCACCATCACTTATGAAGATGATGACATCACTTGTCATTGTTCTCTGTCTCTATCTATTGGTTGGGGAACATAACTCACTCATCTGAACTGGTCTAGCAGGATAAGGAATGGGAGTGGTGGGAGTTTCTCATTTTAGTCTTAGTAAAGTAGTGTGATTGCCATGTTAGTCCCGCTGGATACCTAGAAATAAAGATTAAAAGACAGCACTAACAACTTATTATTGTCTGAGAATCATGGACCTACCTCAGAGTATTTCCCTCTGTAGTTTCCCAGGCTGCGTTCCATCTGCCGCAGCCTCTGGAAGAGCTGTTCCTTGCTTAGACCATCCAGACTTCCTGGCACTTCCTCTGCCTCACTTTCAATGTCTGATGACGGATCAAACATGGGACCTGGGCTCTCCGTGTCTAGCCGATTCAGGGATTCCCTGGAAGAACTCCGTACCAGCGACTCTTTGGAAGATGAGCGGAAGAGGGCTTCTTTCATGGGACTTCGAAAGAGAGACTCCATGGAAGGCACCCGCAGCTGAAGCCTCTGTGCAAATGAATGCACATCACTTTTCTGAAGAAACACAAAGATTGTAACAAGGTTCAACGAAAGTCATTTGTTTGCAGCTTTTACAGAAAAAAATCCCCACTGTTTTGTTTGCAAATTTACTCTTCTGTTTTTCATGATGTCTTTTTTTCCTTAAAATCAATTTGCTTTGCCATCTGAAAAGCTCTGCCACTGGGTGCTAAGAAGAAATTTTACGGTAAATTTAAGTATGCAGACTAGAAAGGCTTTATGTTTACAGTACTCCATGTAACTGATTTATTCTGACATGTACTGTACAAACTTTGTTGGTCTATTACAGTTCAATGAAAGAAAGGCATTTGGCATTTCACAGTTATCAGCCTTCCAGGGTCCCACAATATATGGCACTCATATATATTTACTTCTGGGAGAATTCTGAGCAACTTATGCAATACAGAGGTTGCACAAAATTTTCCTCTACAGAATTCTGCAAAGGAACCAGAAGTGACAGCAGCTCACTTACATCCCATCTCCTTGGGCTGGTCACAACAAGTCAAGAAGAAAAGAGAAGTTATATGTAGGGCCACATCCTCCTCCTCTGCTCCCTTGGCCTGATTTGAACTGCATGGGATCTAGTAAAGAAGCATGGTTCAAATTAGAAGTCACTCTGAGCGGCAGAGTAGGAGGATGCACCTCTCCTCTTCTTATAACATGATCAGTGCAGGGAGAGCGGAAGAGACGGTAGAGTTGTGGGAAGAAGAGAAAGCAGGCTAGGGATGTGTGCCCTTGGGAGGGAGGTGAGAGCTCCGGATGTATGCCCTCAGGAGGAGGGAGCAAGCTCACATTTTGTACTCTGGGAAGAAAAGTAAAAAAAAAAAAAAAAAGCTTAAGATGTGTACTCTGAGTATGGAGGAGAAAGAGAGCTCAGGATGCAAAGCCTGGGATTGTGTGGCCAGCATGAAGTACCATTGTCCTGACCTTAAAGAAAACATGCTATTCAGCAAAACAAGTTAAAATATGAATAAGCTGTTATTGAAAGAGGTTTACTTGAAAATTAAAGACCTTAGATTTTCTTCTCTCCCCTATTCAGTGTGAAAATGTGAATTTAAAGAGAAATTTGTTTTCTTTTAAGTTTAATTGAACCATGTAATAAAAATGTCAGATTACAAAGTAATTCTCTAATGAGAATATCAATAACTTCCTAGTGGAACAGTGTATTAGTGTGATTTAATCACAAGTCATTTCCCCTGGTTTCTTATGTTGTTATAACAAGTTCCCTAGGTGGTAAAAGCAGAAAATAAGGCACTACTAACAAGAATCAGCTTCTTTATCACTACAGGGAAAGGACTGGCAATAACTTTAAATGGAATTATAGTACTTCATTCTTTAATATATTTCTGACATTTTATCACTGTATGCTTTTTTTTTTATCATCTCCTCACTTACAATTGCATCCATATACAGTAATACAGGAAACACAAGAGAAAAATACAAGACATCAAGGAAATTTAAAATAAATAAAGTACAATACATCCAACAACAGAGCAATCAGAAGATGCTTCTTTCTTTAAGCAGCCTTCAATTCAAGCTTCCTCTGGATTAGCCACATCTGAAATTTGCAACATCTCCCTAGTAACTAACGGGTTGATATTCAAACCGATTTAACCAATCAGAAATGGCTTCCTGACAGTTAAATTTCCTGTTTGGAGCTAACTGGTCATTTTGAGTACCACTTAACCAGTTAGTGCTGCTGAAAATGACTGGTTGGCACTTACAGTAAAATCATCCATTTTGGGGGTGTTAAGGGGCGGGGTCAGCACTTGGCCCGTTAAGTACCAATTTTCAGCACTTAACTGGCCAAGGTCACCACATAAACAGGACCACATAAAAGTCAGTCCTATCTTTATGCGGTGTCCGTAGCTAGTTAACTGCCGAATATCACACTTAACCAGCTATGGTGTAGCCAGCTCCAAAAACCCAGAAGTTCAATTCCGAAGCCTGGACATGATCCAGCATTGAATTTCTGAGTATAAAGCTGCTGGCTGAATATTGGGCCCATACAATTCAACAGGTTGCTTGGGATACCAAAAAAAAAAAAAATCATCGCCAAAGTAACAAAACAATTATATCTCAAAAAAGATATAGTAGAATTGGAAAAGGTACAGCGAAGGGCGACGAAAATGATAGTGGGGATGGGACGACTTTCCTATGAAGAGAGGCTGAGAAGGCTAGGGCTTTTTAGCTTGGAGAAGAGACGGCTGAGGGGAGATATGATAGAAGTGTATAAAATAATGAGTGGAATGGATCAGGTGGATGTGAAGCGACTGTTCACGCTATCCAAAAATACTAGGACTAGAGGGCATGAGTTGAAGCTACAGTGTGGTAAATTTAAAACGAATCGGAGAAAATTTTTCTTCACCCAACGTGTAATTAGACTCTGGAATTCGTTGCCGGAGAACGTGGTACGGGCGGTTAGCTTGACGGAGTTTAAAAAGGGGTTAGATAGATTCCTAAAGGACAAGTCCATAGACCGCTATTAAATGGACTTGGAAAAATTCCGCATTTTTAGGTATAACTTGTCTGGAATGTTTTTACGTTTGGGGAGCGTGCCAGGTGCCCTTGACCTGGATTGGCCACTGTCGGTGACAGGATGCTGGGCTAGATGGACCTTTGGTCTTTCCCAGTATGGCACTACTTATGTACTTATGTAAGAAATCTCAAATTAAAACTAGCACCTAAGACTAGAAATCTTGGTCTATACCAAGAAGTTACACTATCTGTTATGTATCACCTTAGACAAATATATGAATAGCAGACCCCAAAAAACAGTTAATTCCAATGTCAGTACATTAGTACTAAGGCAGACCATCTGGAAACTTAGGGCTTGCACTAGCTGTCTCCAAATCTCAAAATGGCTGCTGGAACCTCCAGAAGTAATCTTAAAAACTGCCGCAGGACGGAGCAGTCATTTAGAATGTGGAGCCAGCATGAGCAGGAACAACTGGGGATCACTCCTGCCCTGACTAGGCCACTAGATCACCGAGGCTTCTAATGCAGGCCCAGGAGGACAGCATTTTTGGTCCGGGGGGGGGGGGGGCGGGGGGTAGTTTTGGTTTCAGCCAAAAATGCACAGGCAATTTCAGCCAAAATAACATGGCCAAATCTGAATTTTAGGCCAGTTTCAGTGCTGAAGCCAGCTAGTGGTCAGCCTCTAGTTGGAACCCGCAAGTGAAGGGGTAACACTGCACCTAATGTTTGCTTACAAATGGAAAAAAAATGTGTTTAATGTCAGGGTAGGCCCACCTGGCCAGAGTGATCCTTATATGGTATTGTTTGATCTAAGAGCTAGATTTCTAACATGCTGACCAGTAAAATGGGGGATTACCTGAATAAAGAGTGGGCAGGATGGGAGGTCATAAGAGTAATGGAAGTGGTCCAAGTTGAAAAGAGCTACAAAAATGGCAACAGATATTTATTTAAGGATAGTAAACAAAAGCAAGAGAAAAAGAAACTGATATGGTTCTCCAAACAAGAGGCTGAAAAATAAAAGCAAAAGAGGTAGAATTCATGAAACGCAAGACACAAGAGGAACGCAAAGATTACTGGATAAAACTCAAAAGGAGACCCAGCCGGACAAGTATCCATATCATGGTTTCACAAAGTCCTGGGAAAGTATAAACCTGTACGAGATGTGAGTGAATTGGCTAAAAGGTGGAGTAAGGAGTCGAGAGAAAGGGTAACCGGGGGTAGGCTCTTGGCAGCCCTTAAAGGAATAACAGGAGTGGTACACAGCGTAGAGATGCAAGAGAGCCACTTCCAGACTATATATAGGGCATACTTTTTGGGCAGACAAGCATGGTATGCGGGAGCCATAGTTTCAGAGAAGTGTACGAAGTGCGGAGTGGGGTCGGCAACTTTACATGGATTATGGCAGTGTGTATATATCCGGATGTTCTGGTCGGCTCTCTCCCGATTTCTGTCAGGGGTCCTTGGAGGTTGGGTCAGGCTGTCTTTTCAACGAGTGGTATTTAGTGCAGTGGGAGTGTGGGATAAAGGAACCAAAGGGGAGAAACTCTTTCTAAGTAAATCCAGTATCTTGAGGAAAAAATGTATTTTTAACTATTGGGTCTCTGACAAGGCCCCATCATACTGGTACTGGAGCAATAAGTTGCATGAGCTGATGCTCTGGGAAGCGCGCGGAGCACGGCATACGGCAAAAAGACGACAGTCCTTTATTAAAATATATGGGGAGCCTATCTGGAACAAATTTTCTCTAGAGCACGAAGCCAGGTATTGAATGAGTTAGGGTGAGTGAGGTGTGAATGTGTGGGTTAGGGAGGGAGGTTGAAGGTTGGGGGGGGTAAGGGAGGGATGGGGAGGGTAGGAGGTGACATAAGGAGAAGAGGGGTTGGGAGGTGGGAAGCAAGAAGACACGCTGAATACATGATTAGTTGGTTTTCCATCATAACCTTGAAGTTTCATAAGGCAAAAGAGTGATTAATACCTCAGTGGCATAATCAGAGTCTGGGACTGTGTGGTTGAACTGGTATTCTCTAATGGAGAGAGTCTTCACTCTTCCACGGTCAAGGTAGTCTCGGGTGGTGGAGAGAGGGTGGGGAGGTGGGAGTTGCTCAATGATTATATATTGTTCTCCTCAGTTGGAAAAAATTACTTTGTTGTTAATGGCTGTGAATATAAGGAGGGGGGAGGATAAGGGGAGGATGGGGTGGGGGGATGGGGGTAGGAAGGAAAAGGAGAAAAAAGGCTATAGATGCTGTTCGTCTGACGTTAGCTACATAATGTTAGATTTATTGCAGTAGTGTGTTCAGTGCTGTTATCGTGTGGCTATTATGTAATTGCCTTAATAAAAATTGTTTAAACATAAAGCAAGCACAAGGAGGGCCTTCAGGTAGGGGAAGCCAGAGGGGTAGTCAGCCTAATGGGATTCGCCCTCTCTGCCAGCAGGGGAGGGGCAGAGATGGCGGCCCAGGAAGACTTGCTCTCTCTGCCGGGGAAGGCACCATTTTTGGTTTCAGCCTCGACCAAAACCAAGTGGCAAATTTCAGCTGCTGATTCGGTCTCAGTCAAAACCGAGACCCACAGTTTTGGTTGCCTTCTAATGTGAGGATCTCAAGTGAGCAAAACAATGTGACAAAGCAGTTGAAAAATCCAGAAGGATCTGGGAGGTGTGAAGAATTGGCTTTTAAGCCAGGAATCATTGCCCCAGGTGGGACCTTCCTAGCGTGATTCCCTTGTAAGTGTTTTATTTTCCTTATTACTTATTTGTTTGAACCTAAGAAATTATAAGAGTTTGTGGAAACAGATAAAGAATCCTCTGAAGCAACTTCCTTCAGTTACCACTGTACCGGCTGCAATAACCGATTAACCTTCCTCCCTCAGAAAATGTGGTGTAAGATTAACCATTTTGAGTTTTTCTTATTTTCTTTAAGATTGTTTTCCTGATCTTGGATCTTCCAATTGTGGACAATTATGTAAATATATATTGTTGAGAGAAAATGTTTTCCTTTTTATATTAATTTCTGTATTTCCTTACATTTATGTGATAAATGTGAATGTAATTAAGTAAAATGATAAATAAAAGAAAACAAAAAAAAAGAAAAATCCAGAAGGATGCTAGGCTCCACAGAGAGGGGCATAACCAGCAGAAAAAAGGAGGTGTTATTGCCCCTGTACAGGTTATTGTCAAATCCCCATTTGGAGTACTATGTTCAGTTTTAAAGGCCATACCTTGGTACAGACAAAAAAAAAGTCAAAGAGGTTCAGAGGAAGGCAACAAAAATAGTAGGGTTTACCCATGTAAAATGAGTTTACCTTGTTGGGCAGACTGGATGGACCATTCAAGTCTTTAACTGCCGTCATTTACTATGTATTTACTATGTTATGTTACTAGCAGGATTATTTTCGAAAGAGAAGGGCGCCCATCTTCCGACACAAATCAGGAGATGGGTGTCCTTCTCTCAGGGTCGCCCAAATTGGCATAATCGAAAATCGATTTTAGGCATCTCCAACTGCTTTCAGTCACGAGGACGACCAAAGTTCCCACGGGCATGTTGGAAGCCTAGCGAAGGCGGAACTGGGGCGTGCCTAACACATGGGCGTCCTCGACCGATAATGGAAAAAAGAAGGGAGTCAAGCCTCAAAAAAGTGCCCGAACTGACCAGATGACCACCGGAGGGAATCGGGGATGACCTCCCCTGACTCCCTCAGTGGTGACTAACCCCCTCCCACTCTAAAAAAAATAACTTTAAAACCTTTTTTTGCCAGCCTCAAATATCATACTCAGGTCCATTGCAGCAGTATGCAGGTCCCTGGGGGGGTAGGTGTGTGTGTGTCAGCAAAGGCATAGCGAAGGCATGGACGTTCTTCTTTCAAACATTTTGGACATCCTGAACTACCCTCCCCACAGAGACGCTGCCCCAGAGGCGAGAGAGGCGACTGACCTCCCCCACACTAAGGCTAACAGGAGCCGCAGAGGATCAACAATGCGGGACGACCAGTTCCCCTATCCCCACCAAAGGGCCGAGAGACGCTTGGACCCTCCATGCGGCACACCTCGAGGCCGACTGAACAGTGCCTTGTGCCCGACCCTACCGTCTCACTGGAGTCCCACAGAACCAGTAGGAGAGCCGGGACCCATTCCGAGCACGGACGCCGAGACACCCTTGAGCCCAGTTGACGGTGCTCACGATCCGATCGTCTACAGCAGCGGTGAAGAGCGGAGAGAAGCAAACAACGTGGCAATTGGGACGGCGTGCCCCAACTCGAATTATCACGACTATGGAGAGGAGCATAGTGGCAGGAGCAGCCAATCACCCAAAGTAACCCCTAAGCAAGTCCAACAACTTTCTTCCTTCAATGGAGGAGATGAGCAAAGCAACGGGAGCAGCTTAATTACCCCACATACCTTCTGAGAAGGCTCATCTAAACCACTCTTCCCTTCTTCTTTGGAATACAACAGACGGAAGCACCCAAATACCTCACCTAAACTACTTCCCTCTCATCTTATGCGGATACTACAAATTAGATTCATCCAAATCACCTCCTTCCTCCCTTTAGTGGAATATAGCATAAGAGCCTCACACCAACTAAATCTAACGTCCTCCTCTTTCTACAGATTACCACCTCCAACCAGCTTAAACACTAATAGACTCACAGACTCCACCTAACAGGCAGCTCAAATCGCACCAAACGCCTAACAACCTGCAGCCTCCAACCAACAAAACGCTGACCAGAATCACAGGACCCTGCGCCTAGACACCAACCTGAGCATCTGACTGTGAGTAACCTACAAATCCCAAACTGACATCAATATGAATAAAATCAAAACATCCCTAGCAATATATTCACTCACATTGATCCACCAAATACTATCCGTCCCACTTGCAGAATATAACACTATACCCATCCTACAAAACCACCAAAGACTGATCAAACACTCTACACTCCATCAAACGGGTACCTACCAAACCAAAAGAAAACTGACCAAACACAGTCAACACCAACAAAACAGCACGAACGATCACAAAAAACAAACAACACCCAACGAAAGACAACTCACAAGAATCCATACATCACCAAACCCAGCAGCCCAATACCAAACCATCCAAGTAGGTGTTGTAGGAGGCGGAAGGCCTCCAATTATTTAATATACAGAATTAATTTCTCAATATTTTTGGACAGGGAGAAATGAAGGTTTCTCTCTTTCTAATCATGGGAAAAGCTTGCTGGAATAGCAATTTTACTCTCTACCCCTCCTCTTGCCAAGTCAGGTAATTAAATCTGATTGCCCACGATCTCTCCCATTGAATATGGTCAAGCCTCAGGGAGCTCAGGAGACAGAATTCTTTCCCATGCCCTTTGAAGTAAGGCTACTTCAATCCGGGAGAGAATTACTCTTTTTGTTGTAACTATAAGAGGACATAACACATAACACTTGCAGAAGACATCTTTCTGTCTAAAACAAAAGATCAATACTGTATCTCACAAAGGAGAGGCAATTGAACTTCTCTGAGAAGCAGACTACTGGAGCTTTTTTGTAGCTTTCTTCATTATGCATTTCCTTGAAAAACAAGAGAAACTATGTTCTGACATGTTATGACATAAACACAGAGGCTGGGCTATCAGGTGAGAAATATATCACATCTGAAAGAAAACAGTTTAACTCTTGTCTCCACTTTTAGAATAAGGATATAGGAGAAATACTAAGATAAAAGATCAAAGGTTCTGAGAAATATATTCTTGTGTGAGAAAAGCTGTAAAGATGAATAGAAGAGATATAATATCCAAAACATTTGGACAAGAGACCAACTGCATCTTCAAAGGAAATGTAAACAGATGCTATGTATTTCTTTATTGACAGGAGATCCTGACTGACTGTAAGATTCTAATTAAGGGGGTGAGAGAAACCCTCCTCCTTCTTGTGCTCCTTTTGTATTGAAAGGGAAAAGAAACCATATATAATATTTCTCTGCCAGGTAGGAGGTTGGTCAGTGTGCAGCGCTCTTGGCCTCATGCCAGAGAACTGGGAGACTGCCCTGACCAATTTTCCATTGTAATTTCATTTCTATATATGTACTCATTTCTGTCCTATTCTAGACTATACCTATATCTTATTATTTATCCTAAATCTCTGGATAAAGAAATAAACCAGTGTTACCCCGAGAAGCGCTTCCTTTTTGTTTTTATTTGTTGTAGTGTAAATAGTCCTTAACCAGCTGTCCGGTTTCTAAAGATAACAGTAGAGAGGATTTGTCTGCGTAGTACTGCAGGCCTGATCGGACTCAGCGGGCAGCAAGAACAGGCGCAAACAAAAGTGGTGTTTCCGCCCGGTTACTCCGAAGATGGATCAACTATCGCCCAGCTTTTTCTGGACCGGAGTCAGCCGTCTGCTAACAAGTGCACGTGTTGCAACGGCCAATGTCCAGAGAGTTGGTCTCGACAAGGCAACTGACCAAAGGATGAAAGTGTTTGGATCTTAAGAAACGTAAGCAACCGGCGAGGCGCAACCGGTAGATGAATAGTGATAGGCGAACGGTGAGAGAAGACAGCGTGGTAAGTACTTCATTTCATTTTTGGGGGATTGTCTTTGTATTCTTTTATTTGTTCTCTCTCTCTCTTCATTCTAAGACTTTAGATTAGAATCTGTTTAGTTGTAGTCATGCAGACTGCATTGGAGCAGGTCTCTACGGCAGTTCCGGCTTATAGAAATGAAATTTTAAAGTGCCACCAGAAATGGGTTAATGGAACTAAAAATCTGAGCATTAATTGGCCTCAGTCAGGCAGTTTTGATAAAGAAATTCTAACAGCTTTGAAATTGTGGATAGAATGTACTAAGACAAAAAAATATAGTAGGGAGAGACATTTAAATCTGTGGGGATTATGGGACAATATGGCAAGAAGTGGTTATGATCAGTCAGCCCAAACCCCTCCGCCCTATGCGGCAGTCTCCAAGCAGTGTATGGTAGGGGAAGGATCTGCAGCACAGCTCACAGATTCTAAACATCCAGATCAGCTGCAGCCGCCCATATGGCCTACTGCTGCTGGTTATACTGCACCCATTCTCTCAGCTCCAGCTATGGATAGCTCTGAAAAAGAACTACCGGCACAGCCTAAAGCAAGGCCGGACACACAGCCATCTATAGGACAGGCAGGGCAGGTTCCCACTGCTCCTGTACCCACAACTTCAGGTGGGACAGCTCAGTGTGACCCCAACCTCCCTGAAGGAACAGTGAGGCAGGTGTCTATTGAATATCCTGATACAGAGGGGGGCGATAGTATGTGGACTAGAGCATGTGGATTCCTGAATCTTACTGGATTACAGGGACCTTTAATGATGGATGAATATATAGAAAACTGGGTAAAGGGGGGGGGGGGAGGACTGGAGAATGAAATTAGAAAAATTATATTAATGTCAGATCCGTAGTCAACAAAACAACAATAATATCAGACTGCATCAACTCAGAAAACCTTGATCTTATCTTCCTCAGCGAAACCTGGATCCACAATCAAAAAGACCCCATAATCCTTGAACTATGTCCTCCAGGATATAAAATCACCCACTGGACCAGATCAATAAAGAGAGGTGGAGGAATAGCACTAATACACAGAGAACAATTCCTTACCGAAACCATCGCCGCGTCTATAACTCTCCAACTAGAAATCGCATCAGTCAGAATCCAAAACAAATCTCTGAATGATCAACTGAATTGTGTTCTACTCTACAGACCACCCGGTAATTGGAATGAAAGCCAGCCTATCCTCACAGACTTCATCTCTAACACTTGCGTTAATAACTTCAACATATTAATACTAGGCGACATAAACCTCCGCTTAGAAGATCCCAATTCTGCCAACGCTTGTGAATGCAAAGAATTGTTACAGTCATGGGATCTCAAATGGCCTCAAATACAAACCACCCACACTAAGGGACACACAATGGACCTCTTAGCACACAGACTGGACACAGATCATAACTTATCAATAACCAACATCAAGTGGTCAGAAAAACCATGGACCGACCACTACCAATTGAACCTATTCCTAAACTGGCGTAAGAAAGGATCAATTTGAACATTAGAACAAACAACTTACACTACAAGAGGGCAAACAGACCCACAGCTATTTTGGCAACAGTTATATGACAACGAATGGATGCCAACAACCGACTCCACACAATACCTAAAATCAATGGGAGGACAGATGCAGAATACTAAACGAAATAGCACCTCTGAAAACAAGAATATCAAAAAGACAAAACTCAATACCTTGGTACAATGACGAATTAAAAAAACTCAAAACACAAACCAGAAAACTAGAACGAGCATGGAAAAAAGCAAAAGATGAAACCACACTCAACACCTGGAAACAATTACACAGAAAATACAAATATGCAATTAGACAAACCAAACAGTCCTATTATAAAACCAAACTAGGACCAAACAACAAAGATCTCAAGAAATTATTTCAACTCGTAAATAAGCTATTAGACACCACCCCAGTCACCACATCCAACACAGACATTCCACATGCAGACAATCTGGCCACCTACTTCAAAGACAAAATTACAAAACTATGTAGCATCCTTCCTCTTCATAACACCGATATCGAAAACTTCGACAACCTGGACCTAACCCCGGGTGGATACCCAGCTGATCGAACCTGGTCAATATTCAATCCACTTACTATCGAATCAGTCTCACAAGCGACTCGCAGATTCGCCAAAACCCACTGCAACTGGACACATGCCCCAGTCACCTACTTAAATGCACCCCCAACCGATTCATAGAAGATCTTACATCCTACCTTAACTTCATGCTACAACAAGGCTTCTTCCCCAAGGAACATAGCAATATCCTTCATACCCCAACCCCAATACCTAAAGATACTAAGAAAAAAACAAATGCTCTCACAAACTACCGACCAGTTGCATCCATCCCTCTAGTAGTAAAATTGATGGAGAGCTTGGTAACTAAACAGTTCACTGAATACTTGGACAAATTCTCAATACTTCACGATTCACAATCAGGATTCCGCTCCCACCACAGAACTGAGACTGTACTAGTTATGCTTCTGTCCAAATTTAAGCAGGAAATAGATATAGGTAAAAGCATACTCCTCCAATTCGACAAGTCGAGCGCATTCGACATGGTAAACCACAATATATTACTGAGACTCCTTGACCACTTTGGGATTGCTGGAAACATGCTTAATTGGATTAAGGTCTTTCTTATCACCAGAACATACCAAGTACAATCAAATTCAAATATATCACCACCGTGGAAAGCAACCTGCGGAGTACCCCAAGGATCACCATTATCACCAATACTCTTCAATATGATGATGATTCCATTGGCAAAGTCTTTGTCCAATTGAGGTCTAAACCCATTCATCTATGCAGATGACATCACAATATACATCCCCTTCAAAAAGAACTTAACAGAAATAACCAACGAAATTAATGATGGCCTTAACATCATGGACTCCTGGGCAAACTCATTCCAACTGAAACTGAACACTGAAGAAACACACTGCCTCATCCTCTCATCACAACACAACAAATACAAACCCACTACCATAACTACTCCAGGACACACGCTCCCTACCTCAGAAAGCCTAAAAATACTTGGGGTCACACTTGATAGGAGTCTCACACTAGAGAGCCAAAACAAACATTGTAACAAAGAAAATGTTCCACGCAATGTGGAAACTCAAATGAATAAAACCTTTCTTCCCAAGGGAAACTTTTTGGAACCTAATACAATCAATGGTCCTAAGCCATGCAGATTACTGTAACGGAATCTATGCGGGTTGCAAAGCACAGCTCACAAAAACACTCCAGACTGTCCAAAATACAGCAGCCAGACTGATATATGGTAAAACA
Organism: Microcaecilia unicolor; assembly: GCF_901765095.1. Lineage (NCBI taxonomy): Eukaryota > Metazoa > Chordata > Amphibia > Gymnophiona > Siphonopidae > Microcaecilia > Microcaecilia unicolor. The sequence continues at coordinate 250,963,920 of NC_044031.1, read as the reverse complement.
CGATTCGAAAGTGCCAAACCCTTACGAGAAAAGCTGCATTGGCTCCCAATCAAAGAATGGACTATCTTCAAAATCTGCACCTTGGTACACAAAATCATCCACGGAGTAGTACCAGCTTACATGATAGACCTAATTGATCTACCAACTAGAAACAGATCCAGATCCATCAAGATCATACCTAAACCTACATTTCCAAACTGTAAAAGACTAAAATACAAAACAACCCACGCATCCAACTTCTCCTACATAAGCGCACAACTATGGAACGGACTCCCAACTACAGTGAGAACAATCCATGACCACTTAAACTTTAGGAAATCACTCAAGACTCACCTATTCAAAAAAGCACATCCCAACGATCCAACATAAAATCACAGCAACCAGCAACATATCATAACCGATGATCGTACTGGACAATCTGTAATCTTCACCTCTTTTGACCCTGCTACCTGACCCAACCTACCTCATATGATCACAATATTACTCTGTATCTGTTATTAACCGAAAACAACCTACCTCATATGATCACAATATCACTTTGTATCTGTTAATAACCGAATTGGCAAAAGCCTCTACGGTACTATGTAAGCCACACTGAGCCTGCAAATGGGTGGGGAAATGTGGGGTACAAATTTAACAAATAAATAAAAATAAATAAATAAATTTCAAGGGAGTGGAGTGGAGGAGAGCCCTAGTGGTTAGAGCACTGGTCTTGCAATCCAGAGGTGGCCAGTTCAAATTCCACTGCTGCTACTTGTGATCCAAAATCCAAATAAATAAATAAATAAATTTCAAGGGAGTGGAGTGGAGGAGAGCCCTAGTGGTTAGAGCACTGGTCTTGCAATCCAGAGGTGGCCAGTTCAAATTCCACTGCTGCTACTTGTGATCCAAAATCCAAATAAATAAATAAATAAAGGGGGTGTCGGAGGCATTGCAAAGGCATGGATGTCCTTCTCACAGAAACATCCACATTTTGGGAGCAATTCTGAAGTCCACTGAAGGCCCCCTACGGTGTCTTGGCATGTCAGGGGGACCAGTGCACTACGAATGCTGGCTCCTCCCATGACCAAATGGCTTGCATTTGGTCGTTTCTGCGATGGGCATCCTCGGTTTCCATTATCGCCGAAAAACGGGGACGACCATCTCTAAGGTTGACCTAAATTTCGCGATTTGGCCATCCCCGACCGTATTATCGAAACAAAAGATAGACGCCCATCTTGTTTCGATAATGCGAGTTTCCCTGCCCCTTCGCCAGGACTTCCTGCGAGGACGTCCCCAAGAAAACTTGGGTGCCCCTTTCGATTATGCCCTTCCACGTTACCCCCCAAAAAAAAACCTATAAAAAACTTGAAGATTTTAATATGTATATCCTAAAGGAAAGGAGAGATATGACTCAGATGTTTAAATACTTGAAAGGTATTAATATACAAACAGATCTTTTTCAGACAGAGAAAATGGCAGGACTACAGGGCATGAATTGAGGTTGTAGGGTGGTTTGGATTGAATTGGAATGGATTTATTAATTTTATAAATTGATTGCCTAAGACCCCACTGGAGCAGGTCACATACCAGGCTCTTTACTCTTCTCTCTCGGAGGCCAAAAGAAAGAAATCCACACACACACCACAAATAAAAAAAAATATGTATCAAAGGCCTCTGGGAGAGAGCTGAGGGTCTCAAGTAATGACAGTGAGCTCACCCAGAACTGTCTCAAAATTCCTCAGGTCCTCTGCTCTTTTATTAAGAATGCATTATGTCATAAATTAACTGGTTACATCACAAATCACGGGACACAAACTTTGAAAAATCATTGGCTGGATTATATTCTGCTTATATCTGCAAGTTCAGGGGCCATAAGGAGCCACCCTTCTTCAGGACCCTGAAAAAGATGGCGTGCCTGTCCAGGCTGCGCTCTGCCGGCAAACAGGTTCCACTACTCCCATATCACAGAGATGCTAAAGGGTAATAATGACAGCCTGGCACTTTAGAGTCAAGCCGCAGGGAGAGAGATGACGAAGGCATCCGGAACTGGACAGCAAACATCATGGACAACCTCCGTCTTGACAACCTCCAGAACCCACTGATCTGAGATGATGGAGACTCACTTGTTAAATAAGAACAGCCATACTGGGTCAGACCAATGGTCCATCTAGTCCAATATCCTGCTTCTAACAGTGGTCAATTTAGGTCACAAGAACCTGACAGAATCCCAAATAGTAGTAAGATTCATGCTACTCATCTCAGGGACAAACGGTGGCTCTCTCCGTGTCTATCTCAATAGCAGATTATGGACTTTTTCCTCCAGGAATTTGTCTAAACCTTTTTTAAACCCAGATACACTAACAGCTGATACCACATCCTCTGGCAATGAGTTCCAGAGTTTAACTATTCTTTGAGTGAAAAAATATTTCTTCCTGATCATTTTAAAAGTATTACCATGTAACTTCCTTGAGAGTCCCCTAGTCTTGCCTCCCACAGGATACAATGAGGGACCTAGCGCACCCTCATTGGGCAGGCCAAGCTGCTGTGATGTGCCTTGGGGCCCCGAAAGGAACCCTGCTTAACCAATTAGTGCCCAATGTTCCCATATTTGTTAGGGTTAGGGTGAGGACTAGTATTAGTCCCAAGAGGGGACCTGTGCAGGACCTGCTTAACCATCTGGGTCAAACTCTGGAGCCAAAAAACCATCAGGGCCCCTATGAACCCCCAGGAGCCCCACCAGGACCCTCCAACAGAGGGACTCTGAGTGGTCAGGAATGAAAAAGCCCATCACATGATCAAGGATTTGTCCTCCCAGACTGAGTAAATTGGCAGTTAGAAACCTGTGTTTGTACGATAGATGATTGGATTGCATTTCATTGGCTCAAATTAAATAAGAGCAAAACTAAATGTTTATGCTTGGGTTCTAAATTAGATCCAAGATATATCGAGACTATATCTCTGGATGGTAACCAGTTTTCTCTGGATCTTCATTCAAAAACATTGGGGATGGAAGCGGACCATTTATTGTCTATGCAGTGTCACATACAGTCTATTACTAGACACTCCTTAGTAATACTGAGAAAGTCGAGGATATTTAGACAATATTTCAATTTAGAGGTCTTCAGAATTTTAGTTCAATCTTTAATTCTTTCCAGATAGCGAATGCTACATACCTGTAGAAGGTATTCTCCGAGGACAGCAGGCTGATTGTTCTCACTGATGGGGTTGACGTCCTCGGCAGCCCCCTCCATCGGAAAGTTTACTAGCAAAGGCCTTTGCTAGTCCTCGCGCGCCCATGCGCACTGCGCATGCGCGGCCGTCTTCCCGCCCGAAACCGGCTCGAGCCGGCCAGTCCAGTATGTAGCAAGACAATACACTTTAAGGGAAGACACAACTCCAAAGGGGAGGCGGGCGGGTTTGTGAGAACAATCAGCCTGCTGTCCTCGGAGAATACCTTCTACAGGTATGTAGCATTCGCTTTCTCCGAGGACAAGCAGGCTGCTTGTTCTCACTGATGGGGTATCCCTAGCCCCCAGGCTCACTCAAAACAACAACCATGGTCAATTGGGCCTCGCAACGGCGAGGACATTAATGAGATTGACCTAAAAAATTTACCAACTAACTGAGAGTGCAGCCTGGAACAGAACAAACAGGGCCCTCGGGGGGTGGAGTTGGATCCTAAAGCCCAAACAGGTTCTGAAGAACTGACTGCCCGAACCGACTGTCGCGTCGGGTATCCTGCTGCAGGCAGTAATGAGATGTGAATGTGTGGACGGATGACCACGTCGCAGCTTTGCAAATTTCTTCAATGGAGGCTGACTTCAAGTGGGCTACCGACGCAGCCATGGCTCTGACATTATGAGCCGTGACATGACCCTCAAGAGCCAGCCCCGCCTGGGCGTAAGTGAAGGAAATGCAATCTGCTAGCCAATTGGATATGGTGCGTTTCCCTACAGCCACTCCCCTCCTATTGGGATCAAAAGAAACAAACAATTGGGTGGACTGTCTGTGGGGCTGTGTCCGCTCCAAATAGAAGGCCAATGCTCTCTTGCAGTCCAATGTGTGCAGCTGACGTTCAGCAGGGCAGGAATGAGGACGGGGAAAGAATGTTGGCAAGACAATTGACTGGTTCAGATGGAACTCCGACACGACCTTTGGCAAGAACTTAGGGTGAGTGCGGAGGACTACTCTGTTATGATGAAATTTGGTGTAAGGGGCCTGGGCTACCAGGGCCTGAAGCTCACTGACTCTACGAGCTGAAGTAACTGCCACCAAGAAAATGACCTTCCAGGTCAAGTACTTCAGATGGCAGGAATTCAGTGGCTCAAAAGGAGGTTTCATCAGCTGGGTGAGAACGACATTGAGATCCCATGACACTGTAGGAGGCTTGACAGGGGGCTTTGACAAAAGCAAACCTCTCATGAAGCGAACAACTAAAGGCTGTCCTGAGATCGGCTTACCTTCCACACGGTAATGGTATGCACTGATTGCACTAAGGTGAACCCTTACAGAGTTGGTCTTGAGACCAGACTCAGACAAGTGCAGAAGGTATTCAAGCAGGGTCTGTGTAGGACAAGAGCGAGGATCTAGGGCCTTGCTGTCACACCAGACGGCAAACCTCCTCCAATGGAAGAAGTAACTTCTCTTAGTGGAGTCTTTCCTGGAAGCAAGCAAGATGCGGGAGACCCCCTCTGACAGACCCAAAGAGGCAAAGTCTACGCCCTCAACATCCAGGCCGTGAGAGCCAGAGACTGGAGGTTGGGATGCAGAAGCGCCCCTTCGTCCTGTGTGATGAGGGTCGGAAAACACTCCAATCTCCACGGTTCTTCGGAGGATAACTCCAGAAGAAGGGGGAACCAGATCTGACGCGGCCAAAAAGGAGCAATCAGAATCATGGTGCCTCGGTCTTGCTTGAGTTTCAACAAAGTCTTCCCCACCAGAGGAATGGGAGGATAAGCATACAGCAGGCCTTCCCCCCAATCCAGGAGGAAGGCATCCGATGCCAGTCTGCCGGGGGCCTGAAGCCTGGAACAGAACTGAGGGACTTTGTGGTTCACCCGAGATGCGAAGAGATCTACCAAGGGGGTGCCCCACGCTTGGAAGATCTGGCGCACCACTCTGGAGTTGAGCGACCACTCGTGAGGTTGCATAATCCGGCTCAGTCTGTCGGCCAGACTGTTGTTTACGCCTGCCAGATATGTGGCTTGGAGCACCATGCCGAGACGGCGAGCCCAGAGCCACATGCTGACGGCTTCCTGACACAGGGGGCGAGATCCGGTGCCCCCCTGCTTGTTGACATAGTACATGGCAACCTGGTTGTCTGTCTGAATTTGGATAATTTGGTGGGACAGCCGATCTCTGAAAGCCTTCACAGCGTTCCAGATCGCTCGCAACTCCAGAAGGTTGATCTGTAGATCGCGTTCTTGGAGGGACCAACTTCCTTGGGTGTGAAGCCCATCGACATGAGCTCCCCATCCCAGGAGAGACGCATCCGTGGTCAGCACTTTTTGCGGCTGAGGAATTTGGAAGGGACGTCCCAGAGTCAAATTGGAGCAAATCGTCCACCAATACAGGGATTTGAGAAAACTCGTGGACAGGTGGATCATGTCCTCTAGACCCCCAGCGGCCTGATACCACTGGGAGGCTAGGGTCCATTGAGCAGATCTCATGTGAAGGCGGGCCATGGGAGTCACATGAACTGTGGAGGCCATGTGGCCCAGCAATCTCAACATCTGCCGAGCTGTGATCTGCTGGGACGCACGCACCCGCGAGACGAGGGACAACAAGTTGTTGGCTCTCGCCTCTGGAAGATAGGCGCGAGCTGTCCGAGAATCCAGCAGGGCTCCTATGAATTCGAGCTTCTGCACTGGGAGAAGATGGGACTTTGGGTAATTTATCACAAACCCCGGTAGCTCCAGGAGGCGAATAGTCATCTGCATGGACTGCAGGGCTCCTGCCTCGGATGTGTTCTTCACCAGCCAATCGTCGAGATATGGGAACACGTGCACCCCCAGCCTGCGAAGTGCCGCTGCTACCACAGCTAGGCACTTTGTGAACACCCTGGGCGCAGAGGCGAGCCCAAAGGGTAGCACACAGTACTGGAAGTGGCGTGTGCCCAACTGAAATCGCAGATACTGTCTGTGAGCTGGCAGTATCGGGATGTGAGTGTAGGCATCCTTCAAGTCCAGAGAGCATAGCCAATCGTTTTGCTGAATCATGGGAAGGAGGGTGCCCAGGGAAAGCATCCTGAACTTTTCTTTTACGAGATATTTGTTCAGGGCCCTTAGGTCTAGGATGGGACGCATCCCCCCTGTTTTCTTTTCCACAAGGAAGTACCTGGAATAGAATCCCAGCCCTTCTTGCCCGGATGGCACGGGCTCGACCACATTGGCGCTGAGAAGGGCGGAGAGTTCCTCTGCAAGTACCTGCTTGTGCTGGAAGCTGTAAGTCTGAGCTCCCGGTGGACAATTTGGAGGTTTTGAAGCCAAATTGAGGGTGTATCCTTGCCGGACTATTTGCAGAACCCACTGATCGGAGGTTACGAGAGGCCACCTTTGGTGAAAAGCTTTCAACCTCCCTCCGACTGGCAGGTCGCCCGGCACTAACACTTGGATGTCGGCTATGCTCTGCTGGAGCCAGTCAAAAGCTCGCCCCTTGCTTTTGCTGGGGAGCCGCGGGGCCTTGCTGAGGCGCACGCTGCTGACGAGAGCGAGCGCGCTGGGGCTTAGCCTGGGCCGCAGGCTGTCGGGAAGGAGGATTGTACCTACGCTTACCAGAAGCATAGGGACCAGTCTTCCTTCCCCCGAAAAATCTTCTACCTGTAGAGGTAGATGCTGAAGGCTGCCGGCGGGAGAACTTGTCGAATGCGGTGTCCCGCTGGTGGAGAGACTCTACCACCTGCTCGACTTTTTCCCCAAAAATGTTGTCCGCACGGCAAGGCGAGTCCACAATCCGCTGCTGGATTCTATTCTCCAGGTCGGCGGCACGCAGCCATGAGAGCCTGCGCATCACCACACCTTGAGCAGCGGCCCTGGACGCAACATCAAAAGTGTCATAAACTCCTCTGGCCAGGAATTTTCTGCACGCCTTCAGCTGCCTGACCACCTCCTGAAAAGGCTTGGCTTGCTCAGGGGGAAGAGCATCAACCAAGCCCGCCAACTGCCGCACATTGTTCCGCATGTGTATGCTCGTGTAGAGCTGGTAAGACTGGATCTTGGCCACGAGCATAGAAGAATGGTAGGCCTTCCTCCCAAAGGAGTCTAAGGTTCTAGGGTCTTTGCCCGGGGGCGCCGAAGCATGCTCTCTAGAACTCTTAACCTTCTTTAGGGCCAAATCCACAACTCCAGAGTCGTGAGGCAACTGAGTGCGCATCAGCTCTGGGTCCCCATGGATCCGGTACTGGGACTCGATCTTCTTGGGAATGTGGGGATTACTTAATGGCTTGGTCCAGTTCGCAAGCAATGTCTTTTTCAGGACATGATGCAAGGGAACAGTGGAAGCTTCCTTAGGTGGAGAAGGATAGTCCAGGAGCTCAAACATTTCAGCCCTGGGCTCGTCCTCCACAACCACCGGGAAGGGGATGGCCGTAGACATCTCCCGGACAAAGGAAGCGAAAGACAGACTCTCGGGAGGAGAAAGCTGTCTTTCAGGAGAGGGAGTGGGATCAGAAGGAAGACCCTCAGACTCCTCGTCAGAGAAATATCTGGGGTCTTCTTCGTCCTCCCACGAGGCCTCACCCTCGGTGTCAGACACAAGTTCACGGACCTGTGTCTGCAACCTCGCCCGGCTCGACTCCGTGGAGCCACGTCCACGATGGGGGCGTCGAGAGGTAGACTCCCTCGCCCGCATCGGCGAAGCTCCCTCCGCCGACGTAGTCGGGGAGCCTTCCTGGGAGGTGGCCGCGGTCAGCACCGCACGCGGTACCGACGTCGGGGACCTCAACCTGGGCGATGGACCAGCCGGCGCCACGCTCGACGGTACCGGAGGCGCAAGCACCGCCGGTACCGGAGGGGTAGGGCTCAACAGCTCTCCCAGAATCTCTGGGAGAACGGCCCGGAGGCTCTCGTTCAGAGTGGCTGCAGAAAAAGGCTGAGAGGTCGATGCAGGCGTCGACGTCAGAACCTGTTCCGGGCGAGGAGGCTGTTCCGGGCTGTCCAGAGTGGAGCGCATCGACACCTCCTGAACAGAGGGTGAGCGGTCCTCTCGGTGCCGATGCCTGCTGGGTGCCGAATCCCTCGGCGACCCAGAGCTCTCGGTGCCGACACGGGGAGGAGACCGGTGTCGATGCTTCTTCGACTTCTTCCGAAGCATGTCACCGGAACTCCCCGGCACCGACGAGGAGGACGTGGAATCCATCCGTCGCTTCCTCGGGGCCGAGACCGAAGAGGGTCGATCCCGGGGGGGGCTGTACCGCAGGAGCCCTCAGGGTAGGAGGAGACCCACCCGAAGGCTCACCGCCACCAGCAGGGGAATGGACAGCCCTCACCTGCACTCCTGACGATGCACCTCCGTCCGACGACATCAGCAGACGAAGTCTCGGTACCACCGACGTCGATGCAGTCGCCCGATGCCTCGGCGCCGATGCAGAGGTCCGATGCCTCGATGCAGTCGATGGAGCGGCAGCCAAGGAAGATGGTCCGGACGCTGACGACGTCGATGCACTCGATGCCTCCGGTGCCGATGTCGACGAAGAGCCCGAGAACAAAACGTTCCACTGGGCTAATCTCGCTACCTGAGTCCGCCTTTGTAACAGGGAACACAGACTGCAGTTCTGAGGGCGGTGCTGGGCCCCTAGACACTGAAGACACGCAGAGTGCCTATCAGTGAGCGAGATTACCCGGGCGCACTGGGTGCACTTCTTGAAGCCGCTGGAAGGCTTCGATGTCATGGGCGGAAAAATCACGCAGGCGAAATCAAAAGCCGAAATGGCGAAAATTGAAGCACCAAATTTAGAGGGAGAAAAATCTCGACCGAGGCCAAACTAGGCCTACCCCGACAACGAAAGAAAACTTACGGGGCAAAAACTTGAAAAATACGGGAAGGGCAGAAAACCCGAAAGGGTCTTCCGGAACACTTCCGGAGCGCTTCCCAAACTTTTTTAGAAGAAAACAATGAAAAATACGTCGAAAAGGACGCGCGAGGTCGACTCTCTGGGGCACGAACGGCGTAACACGACCGTACCGAGCGCGGACGAAAGAAGACTGGCCGGCTCGAGCCGGTTTCGGGCGGGAAGACGGCCGCGCATGCGCAGTGCGCATGGGCGCGCGAGGACTAGCAAAGGCCTTTGCTAGTAAACTTTCCGATGGAGGGGGCTGCCGAGGACGTCAACCCCATCAGTGAGAACAAGCAGCCTGCTTGTCCTCGGAGAATGGATTATTATAACCTTATGTTAGCTAACTGTTCTAAACCACTTATCTATCGTCTACAATCGGTCCAGATTTCTGCTGTTAGACCAATTTTTGGGTTATCCCAATTTGAAACACTTCCACCTTTCTATGCTAAACTTCACTGGTACAAGTTGCTGTGAGAATTCAGTTCACATTAGGTGTTACCACTTTCAAAATCCTTACTGGTGAAATTCCAGAGTATATGTTGAATTTAGTATCACTATTACAAGGGTCCTCTATTAAATACAAAACTCATAATCTTTTCAATTAAAATTTCCAATGTATAAGAACTCAAAATCAGTCAAACATCTTTAATTATCTATTCAATATCAGCTAGCTAACCAGTGGAACCAGCTTTCGTTATCTATGAGATCTTGCACTCATTATTTTCAGTTTAGAAAACATTTAACTACTTTTCTATTTTGTAAGGCAGGTCTGTCTTCTGTTTGATATGTGACATTAGCTTTTTCTAATTATTTGTAGCTCCTAGATAGACTAGTCCAGCTCTTGATCACTGTAATCCAATACAAGAACTGGCATAATAATATTCCTCTTTTCTCTCTCAATGTGCTTGGCAGGCACACTGGGAGAGAGAAATGTATCCATTTGAGCTGAAGGGTGGGGGGAAGAAAACAGCACATGTAAAATGCTCATGGAGAGAAACAAGACAGACTGAATGAGCCCACATGTACCCACTATAAAAATAATCTATTATCCTTGCTCAACTGCTGGCTCTGAAGGCAGCGCAGCGTGTGCTGCCAGCATGCTCTAGCACATGACAGGCGCACGCAAGTCTGTCTGACTGCCCCAAGTCTACCTCAGCCCAGGGATCCAGGATTGCTGCTTTCACCAGCTCTCTCTGTGTGCGCTTGGAGGAAAAATTCCCTTCTTAGTTTTAACCATACCATTAGCCCCTGACAAAGGGCATAAAACTAGCTAGGCCAATTGAAAATTGTATTTATTTATTTTTGGTATATGTGCTGCCGGAGCAAGCACTTTTGGAAAGCCTGGGAGCTGCAGAAGGAATCTGTGTGGGGGGGGGAGGGGGGGAGAGGCAACAGGGGTGGTGGAATGTTGACCCATATCCCTCAGGCAAGTCCCCACAGGACCGAGCCAAATACTAAGAAGTGCAACTGGGGGTTTCAGAGCCAAGCTCCAAGCTCAAACAGGTACTATCCTGAGACTACTACTACTACTACTAATAGCATTTATATAGCGCTACCAGACACACGCAGCGCTGAACACTTGACATAGAGAGACAGTCCCTGCTCAAAGAGCTTACAATCTAGGTAAAACAGACAGACAAGACATTATGGGCAAGGGAATTACAGGGTAAAGAGGAACAAGGGAGGAGGAGGGCAATGAGTAGCGGCTAGGAGCCAAAGGCAGCAGTGAAAAGGTGAGCCTTCAGCATAGATTTAAAAACAGGTAGAGATGGAGCTAGATGTATGGGCTCAGGAAGACGGTTCCAGGCATAAGGTGCAGCAAGATAAAAGGAATGAAGTCTGGAGTTAGCGGTGGAGGAGAAGGGGGACGACAAGAGAGACTTGCTCAGACAGCGGAGTTCACAGGGAGGAATGTAGGGAGAAATGAGAGAGGAGAGGTAAAGAGGGGTCATAGAGTGGATGCATTTAAAGGTCAGTAAGAGAAGTTTGAATTGTATACGGAAGCGGACAGGGAGCCAGTGAAGAGACTTGAGAAGTGGGCTAGTGTGGGCATAACGATTCTGGCGGAAAATAAGTCGAGACTGTGACCTGGGAGCAGCTGTTAGACTCAGCCAGCAGAGTAGGGAGCTAGGCCAGGAACAGGAGCACACCATCGGCACAATCTATCCACTGCTGAAGGTAGAGAAAAATAGTGGATTGTTCCAGGGAGAACCTTCTCTTATGCTGGTGATGTCACTGGTAGAATTCAGTTTTCTTTACCTCCACCTGCTGGTAGGAAGGGATAACACCCACTGGTTCAGAACAGTGGAGTTGATACAAAGAAAGACGCTGATTACAATATCAGGATAGAATACAAATCAACAGCAACAAAATTAAAATTATTATGTGTTCCAAAATAAATATGTTAAATAAATGGGATTTTAGTGCTTTCCGAAAGCAAAAATAACTAGGATTCAACCGAAGTTTTGTGGTAAAGAGTAACATTATCCCAATTCGATTATTGTAATGCCATATATGCTGACTGTAAGGTGTGCCTGTTGAAAAAGCTCCAAACAGCTCAAAACACTGCAACCAGGTTCATATTCAAAATCTCTCGTTTTGAAAGTGCCTCCCCTTTATTAATCAAATTACACTGGCTTCCCATCAAAGTGAGAATCACCTTCAAATTACGTACCTTTATCTTTCAAATACTAAATGGCACAGCTCCAGACTATATGGTACCATTAATAAACTTACCTCAAAGAAATGCTAAATATGAGGCAAAAAACTATCTCAGACTACACCTGCCAAACTGTAGAAAAGTGAACTACAAAACTGTCCACTCTGCAGACTTCACTTACCTAGGAACCAAATGGCGGAACTCCTTACCACACCAAATAAAAAATATACAAGAATATACTAGATTCTGCAAAATCCTCAAATCGTTCCTATTCAAAAAAACCCTCACAAAGAATAACCATATCTCAAACAATTAATTATTACCTGGTTATGATCATTATGTACAATTTCTCATTCATAATAGATTTTCTAAATGTTAAACATCAATAGTTATCCCAGTATGTTTATGATACTGTATTGTAAAATTGGATTCTTAGAACAAATTACTTTCTTATGCATTATTCTTTATTATGTATCCTATACTGTTTATTGTAAGCCACACTGAATTCAAACTTGTTTGGGATAGTGGCATGTCACAAATAAATAATGTGGGATATAAATGTCACAAAAACAGTAAAACATTTTTTTTTGTTTCAATACATTTTTATTGAAAAGAGAGGCACATAACAACAACCCTCCAAGCCGGCACTCATATACATATCAAAAGCCCCCCTCCCCCAAAACAATATAAATAATACAATCCACAGTTACAATCCCCCCAAACCAGAGAAGGAAATAAAGCGGCTCAATTCCTCAACCTCCCCCTACCTACCCCCTCCCCAGACAAACCAACAAGAAATGATGTTCACTGTGGTTTCTTCAGCAATATCGTCACATTAAATCCCCCCTCCCTCAGTTCAAACAACCCTGCCAAATGAGTCCATTCCTCTTTTGATGGATCAAGAAAGTCATGTTTGTGGTCTGTCAGTTGTTCCAGGTCCTGCACCACTTTGACCTTCGAAAGCCAATCCTGTATAGAGAGACCCACAGACTGTTTCCACTTGGCCGCTGCCAAACAAATCCATTTGAGTCTCCAATGCCATTTATAACCCCTCTTATAACAAAGGCCCAACAGATAAGCCGCTGGATCCAAAGGAAACCGACTCCCCAAGCAACATCCCAAAAAGGTGGCAACTGTGGTCCAAAGAGGTTTAAACTGCCTGCAGGTCCACCATATATGGTAAAAGGTCCCTTGCTCCTCCAGGCAGTGCCAGCATATGTCCGTTGCACTCTGAGGAAACATAGCTTGCAGCTGCACCAGAGTGTAATACCAGCAGGTTAACACTTTAAAAGCATTCTCTTTAATTAATATACAAACATGCTTTCTTAACTTCACCAAATACCCTCTTCTACCCCCCCCCGAGTCAATTCCCACCCTAAATCTTGTTCCCATTGGGCCATAAATTTATATGTCACAAACTCCTTGCCCCGAAAAAAATTATATAGGAAAGAAATAGGGCCCTTAAACTTCTCCAGGGACATCCATAAATTAGCCAAATGTTCACTGTGTTCCGGATCATACCGCAACCACCCCTGGGCACTAAGGAAGTGCTTAACTTGCAAATAGAAGAAAGATCACTACCAGACAAGTCATACAAGTCCTGTAAATCCTCAAAACAGCTAATCTTTCCCACATCTAAAAACTGGCAAAACTGAACCAACCCCTGGCTCTCCCATCTAGCAAAGACTTTACTCTCCTGCCCCAAAAAATAGGCTCATAATGAACCGAAGCCAGGGAAGAAACCCCAAGACCATACTTTTGCTGTACCCTATCCCAAAGGCCCAACAGGTGCTTCATGAAGGAATTAAAAAGCACGCAAGAATATATTTGAAAACCCCTGGAGATCCGCAGTAAATGCTTCAAAGAAAAACAGGGGAAGTGCGCCTGCTCCAGAACAACCCCTGCTTTCTTCAAATGGGAGTCCTAATCGAACAACTGATGCAATTGAGCCACCCAATAATACCAGACCAAATTCAGAATACCCACCCTCCCAAGTTCACACACTGCTACATAAGGGATTTGAACAGCTGAGGCAACTTCCTCCTCCCTCCCCACCCTAGATAAGTAAAATAAATTTTCATGAATAGATTTATATCTCAAACCCCTTACAGAAAGAAATGACAACAAAAACCGGTCAAAAATATGACAATCATTGTCTGAACCTAATAACTGAACCATAAAATCTGTTTTGTTGTGTTGGGATCTTGCCAGGTACTTGTGAACTGAATTGGCCATTGTTGGAAACAGGATATTGGGCTTGATGAGCTTTCGGTCTGTCCCAGTATGGCAATGCTTATGTTCTTAACAACAAACCTTAAACATAATCAATGCTTTAACAGGCAACAAATAAAGAACAAGGGCGTAAATATTCAGCAAGCAGCGGACAGTTTTTTTAGCCGCCACTTGCTTTATGCCCCCATATTCAATACCGGGTCACGTCCACGACTGGCATTAAATATCTGGGTATCTGCGGATGGACAGTACTTATCCAGTTAAGGCCAATATTCAACCCTTAACCAGATAGGTGAAACCAGACAAAGATAAAACTGTGTTTTGTGCAGTCTGATTTGTCCAATTACCCTATCCAGTTAAGTGCTGAATATCGGCACTTACCTGCATAACTGCTGACTCTGCCCCCAAACCGTCCACAACATAGCCTGTTTTGGCATAGGTGGATAGAGGGGATATTCAGTGGTACTATTCAGTTAAGTGCCGCTGAATATCCCCAGATAGCCTCCTTAAAATCACTTTGAATATTGATCCCAGGAAAGTTTATCCAATAAATTTCAACAGGTTCATCTTACCTGAGGGATAGCTGTTTCATCTCCATTAATATTGTCTGTAGGTCTAGGAACTGGAGATGCATTCTGCAGGAAGGGAAAACACAAAAGGCATAAAGAGGAAAAAGAGAGTAACCTACCACACCCACAAGGAATGATCATTTACTCCCATGTTCTAGTGCAGATATATTTAGTGAATGCTATTAGTGCTTTCTTGTACCATTAATTTTTAACACATTTCCATGCAAGGAAGTATAATGGCATTACACATTCAAGGTCAGGAGTTAGTCCACTCTTAAGGTTATCAATAGAAATCAAACAAAATAAAACATGGAAAAGAAAATAAGATGATACCTTTTTTATTGGACATAACTTAATACATTTCTTGATTAGCTTTCGAAGGTTGCCCTTTTTCCTCAGATCGGAAATAAGCAAATGTGCTAGCTGACAGTGTATATAAGTGAAAACATTCAAGTATTACTATGACAGAAAGGACTTAACAAGGATCTGGGGTTCCTAGCCCATTATAAACCATAAAGCTGTATGTCTCTGTTGATCACCCTGCCCTCACCTATCCACACCCATCCTGTTAGAATATCAATGATATGCTTTGATGTCCCCATACATACTTCCTACCCACCCCCCTCCTCCCACCCTGTCAGACTGTCATAGTAATGCTTGAATGTTTTCACTTATATACACTGTCACTAGCACATTTGCTTATTTCCGATCTGAGGAAGAAGGGCAACCTTCGAAAGCTAATCAAGAAATGTATTAAGTTATGTCCAATAAAAAAGGTATCATCTTATTTTCTTTTCCATGTTTTATTTTGTTTGATTTCTATTGATAACATTCAAGGTCAGAATTTAACTTTTGACAGAAGTGGGGCAAAGTTTAAAAAAACATATCAAGCCTGCAAGTCAGTTTACTATATAACTAAAACAGTACATTTTTTGCTGAAGGATTTAATTTCCTGCAACTTTAGGAGGAAGAAGGCATTAGGGTGACAGAAAATAAAATCATATAATTAAAACATTTAAGAAAGCAGAAGCTTTGGCTTGCATAATTTTTTTCTGGCAGTTTATACTTCTTGATGAAACTGGAAAAAATTAAATTCTGGACTAAAGGAGTGCTGTTTCAAAATTGTTCCAGTAAACTGATTTGCGGGCTCTTTTTTGTGTTAATTGTTGTTCTTTATCTCCCTACTTCTGCCTGAAACTTAAATCTACAGTAGCTCTAAATCGATTAAAATTATAAGACTATAACACAAAACTACAAAGCAGTTACAAGCACAGGGGATTAGTACAGCAAACGCTCTACACCCATAGTCACACATTCTAGACAACTGTATGCACTTTCACAACAGTGTATATAAAGGCATAAAAAGCCAAAGTTCTAAAAGAAAAATTTATTTCAAAGAATAAACTTGTTATTATTAAATGACAGACATTTGATGTTTGGACTGGCTCAGGCAAAGCACTGCCCTTAAGGAGAAAATTCCCCAAATGCTTTCCACTTAGCCCCTTAGAAAACAAATATCATAGTATGGATAATCATTGTCCGAACTAGAAGGGAAAGATGGACAAGGAATTAAAATTAATCAGATAGCCATAAATGCTGGCTTCACAGCACATTCAATCTGACAATTAATCCACTTTCTTCCCATCTTGGGTTGCAGCAACTGTCAAAAATAAGGAGTCTGAAGCTTTTGATCATAAACCTACCCACAAACCTAGGCCCATGTTCCCTTATGCTAGAAACTGCAAATCTGTATGCACAAACAGTCCCTGTCACAACTTCAACGCAAATCCTGGCTTCGCTAGTCCAAACAGACACAGTGTGCCCGGCATGCGCGACTGTGCACTGCTGATCAGAAGGACGCTGTGCATGCACAGGCACGAGGGATGCGACATGTGCCTCTGTGATTCCTCCCTTCTGTGGATGCTCATTCCCCTGTTCTTTTTTCCCGTCCGGTGGGTGCTTTTTCCTCTTTGCGGCACACGCAGCTGCTCCCCTCTTGGACGGATTCTCTTCCATGATGTCAGATACCTTCACCACTTAGGGGAGGGGAGGGCCGCTTCTCAGGGCCTCAGCTACAACTTCAATGGAAAGCACAGGTGCATTTTGTCTTTTGCTTATCACCTACCTGAACCTGACACTGTCTTCTGCTAGCCACATGCCTGAACCTTTAAGCCTGAACCTGACACTGTCTTTTGGTAGCCACCTGCCTGAACCTGACACTGTCTTCTGTTAGTCACCTGCCTGAACCTTTAAGCTTGAACTTGAGACTGCCTTCTGCCAGCCACCTGTCTGGACCTACAGCCTGCGCCTGTTACTGTTCCTGGTTGTCTCTTCTTGTGCCCAGATCCTCCTCAAGTCCTGTCGGCTGCCAGCACCCAGGGGCTCAACCGCTGGGGAATGGCTGTCATCACAGGTGAAGCACCGGGCGTTCCGACTGCTGGTCCTGGAACAGAACTCGAGCCTTTAGGCCTGGTGTCACTGGTTCCGGAACAGCATAAGGGCTCACACTTCAAGACAGTCCATGTGGCTAAGGTGACAGATACATGACAGTCATTTTCTTATAATCATACCACTTAGAGGTGTTACAAGCACAAATAAGCAATTACCTCACCTTAGCCAAACATGAAGCACTGCACAATCCTCAACATTGCTGGTACTGAATTTGCATGTAAGTATTTTAATACAGGGAAAAACCTTTAATCATATAATCATAACCATCTGTTTTGGTTTTGCTAGAGGTTCCAGAAAACTCTATCTTGGTAATTGATTTTCCTTTTATAAAGACATTAATGTCCAGTTAAAAATACACTTTTTTTTTTAACTCAATGCTATTTTTTAGAATTCAAAAACATGACTGCACACCAGTAAAGTAGGCATGGCCAAGCACTAACCAAATGGTCAATATTCAGCCAGCAGCAATCTTTTTAAATGCATATCACCACCAGATAAATTAGAGCTAGATATTCAATGACGGGCAATGTACGGATAACCAACACCCAATATCCAGGACTAACCAGATAGGAGGCAAACACCAGTATTTATGCAGGTGCTCAGCTGAACACTGGCCGGGATCCACATAAGACAATTAGGTAGGTCATGAATAAGGGCATCTGTTCAGTTCTCACTCCTCCAATGACAATTCTCCCTCCCTTTCCCACCCCCACAAACAAAAGCACCCCCACAGCCTATTTTTAGAGTACCTGGTAGTTTGTAGTAGAAAAGACAGGAGTGATTCCCACTTGTCCCTGCCCAAGGTGGCTCCAACTTCAATATGGCTGCCATGGGTGGGGATCACTCCTGCCCTCTCTACCCTATCAGAAAGTTATCTATGTACCAACCGATATTCAGAGCTGGTACCAGGGCCCAATGCTTAAAAGTAATCATGGGTGCTAGAAGCCATTAGTACCATTCTAGTACCCGCATCTGCCAGTGTACAATGCTCAAAAGGCCCTACCGTGGGAAGCGGCAAGCTCGCCGGACAACAAAGCAAATAGCATACAAATGTATGCAAACACAGTCATTTCCTATTCCCTGATGCTCAGACAACAGCGCAGTCAACAAGTGTGTTCTTACTGCCGAAAACCTAACGCCAGTTCAGAGATGGTATTAGGGTTGGATCATGAGAAGAGTAGAATTTTTCGACTTGTCACATAGCCTTCAAAAAAGCATCAATGCACGCTAGCACTAACTGCTACGCCCTACATCTGGAGAGGCCCCTGAAAGCAGCAGGTAGGCCCCAAGCCTGCACCATGTCTAGCAGGGCTCTTATAAATTCCAATTGCTGTATTGTTTGAAGATGAGACTTGGGGTAGTTGATCATGGACCCTAGTAACTCCAGCACTCAAATAGTTCTCTGCATGGACTCCTGAGCACCCTCCTTTGATGTGCTCTTGATAAGGTACAGAAACACATGAACTCCCAGTCTGCAAAGCAACACTGCAGCTATTACTAAACAATCTGTGAAGATCCTGAGATCAAGGCCAAATGGCAGAACGTGGTACTGAAAGTGGTATTTCCTCACATGAAATCTGTAATACTTCCTGTGGCTGGGAAGTATCTGAATGTAGAGATTTCTTTGCCTAGATTTAAAACATTACTAACAACCCACTTTTTCCAACAGGCATTTGATTTGCCTATTACCTAGTGGCTCATGCTTTCAGCCTGCACAGACCTCTGGAGATACACCCTTTCCCTTTCTCCCCTCCCACCTTCTATTATCTTTTTAGCTTACCTGTGATGTGTGAATGAATACTCTGACCTGTCTTAACTGGAGTTCTTTTTCATTTTATTCTGAAACAATTGTTTTGCAAATCGTCTTGATCTTTGTTAGTATTTTTTTTATTTTTGTTACATTTTGTACCCCACGCTTTCCCACTCATGGCAGGCTCAATGCGGCAGGCAATGGAGGGTTAAGTGACTTGCCCAGAGTCACAAGAAGCTGCCTGTGCTGGGAATTGAACTCAGTTCCTCAGTTCCCCTGGACCA
This sequence comes from Microcaecilia unicolor, assembly GCF_901765095.1. NCBI lineage: Eukaryota > Metazoa > Chordata > Amphibia > Gymnophiona > Siphonopidae > Microcaecilia > Microcaecilia unicolor. The sequence goes on along the minus strand of NC_044031.1, from coordinate 250,944,941 downwards.
AAGTCCACCAACCTAACCACTAGGCCACTCCTCCACAATAAAGGTGGTATATCAAATTCTACAATAAAACAACAATATATAGCCATCCTTTAAGTCCAGAAAGCATAGCCAATCATTTGCCTGAATCATGGGGAGAAGGAAGCTCAGAGAAAGTATCCTGAACTTTTCTTTAACCAGATACTTATTCAGGTCCCTGAAGTCTAGCATGGGACGTAATCCCTCCATTTTCTTGGGCACAAGAAGTACCTGAGGACCAGAACCCATTCCCTTCTTCCCCTGGTGGGATGAGCTTGACTACTTTGGCCTGTAGAAGGGTGGAGAGTTCCTCTAGCACACTCTTCACCATGGATTTCAAGTAAATGCTCGTGTAGAGCTGGTAAATCTGGATGCGGGAATTGAGCATCCAGGCCTGAAACACTTTCCTCCCAAAGGAATCCAGTGTCCTGGTCTCCCTACCCGGGAGATTCGAGAGATGAGTCCTGGAGCTCCTGGTCCTTTTGAGAGCGGATTTGACTAGAATAGAGTGGTGGGGCAGCTAGGCCTTTTCAAATCTGGGAGGCTGTGTATCTCTGAGAATGATATGGAGTGTCTATAAGTTTTAGCTATAATGTTGTACTTCAGGTATGCTGCACTATTTCCCATCCCCCATCCCCCAAGGGATGTCCAAGACCGGGCATGCCTCGATGTTGAGGACCCTTGTCCTTGAGAGCGGCAACGAGAGAGTAATTGCCATCTTGACTCCAGCAAAGCTTCCTCCATCGACAACAGGGTACCGCCCTAGGTGGCAGTCAACACCGGGACCATAAGTGGCACCGGCATCAGAGTCCGCACCGCAGGCTGAGGGCCAGGCAAGGCCCCAGCAGGAAGTATGCAGGCGCAAGCACCCCTGATACTGACGCACATCGCTGCACGAGGCCATCCAGAAGCTCAGGGAGCAAGGCCTGGCTGCGCTCGAGGACTGACATCAGGAAAGACTGTGGCGTCGGCTGAGGCACAGGTTGAAGAATTACTGAGGCTGAAGCAGAAGCAGGATCTTGGCTGCTTGGAGACGCATGCATCGGTACCTCCTGGATGGAGGGGGAGTGATCCTCCTGGTGCCAATGCTTCTCGGGTGCCGAATCCCTCTGCGCCCCGGAGCTCCCAGCACCATGGATCACAGGAGATTGGTGATGGTGCTTCTTAGCCTTCGCCTGATACACGTCACCCATGCTCCTCGGTGCCAAGGACGTCACGGGGTGGATGGGAAGGCACTCACGCATGTGCGGTGGAGCACGGCTCACGCTCCTTAAAGCTCTAGTTTTTTCTATGGCATATTTGCGTCTACCCACTTGTGAGAGTAAGCAAGCCTGCTTGTCCGCTGAGAAATATAACTTATATTTACCAGTACTTTAGATCCAGAACAAAAATATATAAATATAAAATCATAAATTTACCATATACTGTAAGTTTTTTTTTTTTTTTGGGGGGGGGGGGTTTAAGCTGTAGTCAGAGTTGTTAACAGTACCTTTTTACCAACTCCAATTCCGACTCCATAGCCCTGCAGAACATATCGGGATACATTCTACAAAGATTAAAAGTTCTCAGATGGGAAGCAAGATAGCAACTGATTTTGCTTCAAAAACTACTTTAAGTGAGTCACTATCCAAAGTGCTGATTTTAACTATGACTTGATCCGCCCCCACACACACATATCTCCCCCACACATCCCCTATACCTCCAGATTTGCCTGACAGGATTGATCAAGTCCTGGATGCAGAGACCTGTTGTCACGGTGGTGACTGTTTCCTTGTCTGTGCTCACCTCGCCCTCTGGTGGCCTGAACCAGTGGCTGCTATGAACTGTCAGACTTCAGCCCAGTCCGGTCCGGATCTTCCAGGCTGCCAGACTTGCTTTTCTTGTTTGTGCCTGAACAGCACCCGTAGCTGCCTTGTGATTCCTGCAGCTGAACTTCAGCTGCTGATGGTGCTGATGGGCTTTATTAGCCACCTGGAAACTTCTGTGTTTGCCTTTGCATTGTCTAAGGTCCCTGGTATGTGGGTGTGCTCTGTGCACTTCTGCCTAGTCCAGTTCTAGTCTGAGTTTCTTGCCTGGTTCTAGTTTGTTTGTGTGGAGTTAGCTTTGGTTTTATTGCTTAGTTCCTAGTCTTGTTTTGTGGTCTGCATTTCCTTGTCTTGTGTCTGTGTTCCTTTTTAGTGGCTGCTTGGCAGCTTTCAGTCCTGACTCTCACCTGTCTGTGTTTCTGTCTTAGTGGCTGTCTGGCAGCTTTTAGTCCTGACTCTGTTGTGTGTTTCCTGCTGGTATCCAGTTCCTGCCCTGTCCTGTAAGTCCTGCCGGCCGCCTGCACCCAGGGGCTCAACTCCTGGGGAACAGCGGTCAAGTGCAGGTGAAGTCTAGCTGTTCCTGCTCTGCCTGTCCCAGCTTGTTTGCCTCTGCTGCAACTCCAGTCCGGGGTTCCAGTCCTGTTCTGCCTTGCCTCTGGTTTGGGGGTGGTTTTGCCTGCCACTGCCGCTCCACAGCAGTGGTCCAAGGGCTCACAAACCCTGTGCTTCCGTAAGAAGCCTGACACCTGTGTCCTGACTGCTAGAATACACTACAAGTTAATGTCATTTATTTCCGCTTATATACTGCTCTTATCCAGAGATACAACAGGGTAAATCCAGGACAGGATCAACCCTGACAAACTTTGAGCAAGCTGGCAACCTATCTTCCTGCTGTAAGTTGTACTGCTGCCTTCTCTCATTCACTAATAGAAAGGTTAATGCACACCTTTGGGTAGGTGTTTAACAGCCAGGTAGCCTGCAATTTGTTTTAATCTAGTGTATTTTAAAACTTTGAAAGCATATATAAACTGCATTTGACAAAAGTATGCAAAAAAATACAACTTTCATTGGTTTCCACAACCTCCCCCTCCCCCCCATAGTCTGTGTAGATTCAAAACAATGGGTGACAAAGCAAATCAAGGGTGTGATTTAAATAAGATTTTTTTTTTTCGTGTAGGCACAAAAATGGAAGACAACTTTATCAATCAGATTAGTGGCTGCATAGAAGAACCCATGTGGTTTAAAATGTTGGAAAAAGATGCTCTCTTTTACATATTAACAAAGAAACCTTAGATTTTTTTTTCTTTTTTCTCTTATGCTATAATGTGACATTACATTGAAAAAAGTTACAAGGAAAGAAGGAAAAATAAAACTTCTACCCAACTTGTAATGTTTTCTGTGAATACTTGCGTATATTCATTCTGTACTGACTATATATACTAACAGCAAAAAAGTAGCGAGATCAACACGACACTTCCAAGACACCATGGAAGTGAGTAATGAATTGATTTGCTCTTTTTCTGACCACTGACAGGTCAGTAGTGACTCATGAAATGCATAAGTTAAAAGCTCAGACTTAAAATGTCTGAGCACTGCATTTTCTGTACTTTATGCTTAAAGCTGCATCTTTCTGACTAAAGGCTCAAACTTAGAAAGCCTGACAGTTTCATCTTTCTGTACTTCGAGGTCATGCTGTTCCAGCAAGGAGAGCTCTTTCCCTGCCCTGGCAGAAAAGGTGACACTAATTCTACATACACAAGGACACTGAGAATGTATTTACAGTTTCAAGGTTAAGATGCGTTGAGGTTCTGAGATAACACTATAATAAACATGGGTACTAAAGAAATTCCTATAACAAGATGGCGACTGCAATTTTTTGTAAAAACCTTAGAGGTGCTGAAGTTCTATAAACATTATTCTGTAAACATTCAGATAGTGCGTTCCATTTAATGTAAACAATAACGTAAGACAGAATTTAGCTGATGTTACAATAAAATTGGCTGAAGTTGCAAATTGTCGACTGGATGGGAGGGGATTGATGCTCAATCAACTGTATATAAGGCACTCTTCTGTTACATCTAATCAGAGGCTCAGACCATCCACAGTAACTGCATTTTCACCACAGTGAAATTTCCTTCTCCCGCAACAAATATTTCTATTTGTTGGGCTTTCCTTAATTCCATAATTACTTTACCTAATTCCCTATCTAATTCCCTAATTACTTTGCCTAATTACTTCACCAGATTACTCTGTCTGATTACCTTGCCTAATTATATTGTCTGATCACCCTGTCTAATTATTTTGCCTAATTGTTTTATTGCTTAATTAATTCATTGTCTAATTGCTTTATTGCCTTGTTATCTATAATTGGTAAGTAATAAAGACTTTTCCTTTAGAAGAAACATAGTCTCCATCCTTTCTAATTTCTCTGATTCACTCTGCCTATTCTGTCAAACTATATCTTGGGAATGGCTGGTCCACTGTACCTTGGGAAGTGTTAGGAGACAAAAACCCTATTGCTTCACCTGTCCAAACTATTATATTCCATATGACAAGTGTAAGGATAAGAGAGAATATTACAGCCCTCTCTGGAACTAGGTTGTCAGAGGGGGCCATATGAGAACAAACTCCACTATAAACAGTAATAAAAATGCTTTATTAAAGGAAAGTTAAAAAGACTCGACATGGAGCCATGTTTCGGCGAAAAAATGCCTGCTTCAGGAGTCTGTTTGTTGTGTAAGCCAATGAATGGAACACCAAAATCAAGGCAGCGTTTCTTGCTTAGCACCACTGCGGTTGATTTCTGTTCCAGTTTTGATTGTTTTTTAAGCTTATGCTTATTCATCTATCATTAGCCTTTCTAAAGACTTGATTTGACTGCCTTGCTTATGGTGTTCCATTCATTGGCTTACACAACAAACAGACTCCTGAAGCAGGTGTTTTTTCGCTGAAACACGGCTCCGTGTCGAGTCTTTTTAACTTCCTATATAATAATTTCCAACTCCAACATTCTGAAGCTGACTACCGTGGCACTGAAGGGTTCGTAGGGTCCGTGTGGTTCGTAAGGTTCGTGCTGCCTGTAACCATCTGTCTCACTGTCCCGCCCTCGTGTCATAACGTTATGACGTCAAGGGCTGAACACAGAGGGAAAGGGACCCAGCATAGTTGCCAGGCAAAGCAACGCAACGTCACAAACATGAGGGTGTTGTCGTCCCTCCCTTCCTCCCTCCGATGTTTAAAAGTCATCTTCACTTACCAAGTCAGGGTTACGGCGGCTGGCAGCAGCGGTAAAACGCGTGTAGCCTCGGCCCTTTTCTCTCTCTCAGCTGTGGTCCCGCCCTTGCGGAAACAGGAAATGAGGGGAGGACCACAGCTGAGAGAGAGAAGGGCCGTGCCTGCACGCCTTTTACCGCTGCTGGTGGCCGCCGTAACCCCAACGAGGTAAGTCAAGATGACTTTTAAACTTCGTAGGGAGGAGACCTGGAACTGGAAGGGAGGGACGACGACCCTGGAACTGGTTGGGAAGGAGGACCCTGGAACTGGGAGGGAGGGAGGGGGTCTGAAACTCAGACGGAGGGGGACCCTGAAACTCGGAGGGAGGGGGAGACCCTGAAACTCAGAGGGAGGGAAGTGGGGGAACGACGACCCTGGAACTCGGAGGGAGGGAGGGGGGACGACCCTGGAACAGAGGGAAGGAGGGGGGGACGACCCTGGAACTTAGAGGGAGGGAGGGAGGGAGGGGGAGACGACCTTGGAACTCGGAGGGAGGGGGGACGACCCTGGAACTCGGAGGGAGGGGGGACGACCCTGGAACTCGGAGGGACGGAGGGAGGGGGGCACGACCCTGGAACTCGGAGGGAGGGGGACCCTGGAACTCGGAGGGAGGGGGGACGATGACCCTGGAACTGGGAGGGAGGGGGACCCTGAAACTGGGAGGGAGGGGGCACCCCTGGCACACACTCTCTCTCTCACAGACACACTCGCACCCAGTCTCACTCGCTCAGTCACACACACACATTCTCTCAAACATACACACTCCGAGGAAAACCTTGCTAGCACCCATTTCATTTCTTTCAGAAACAGGCCTTTTTTACTAGTTCATTTAATAAAGCATTTTTATTACTCGCCTCCAAGGTGTCTTGGAAGTGTCGTGTTGATCTTGCTACTTTTTTGCTGTTCTTTTATTTTTTTCCACGTAGCGGATCTAGTTTCTCCACTTTTGTTGGTTTTTTGTTTGCTGACTATATATACAGCAAATGTAATACCTGGTGTTATGATAACATTATTTTAAAAAAAAGGAAAAGTTTGGTGCAGTGTTGTATAGTAACTAAGTAAATGTAACTAATCACTGTACTTAAGTAAAAGTTTAGTCAATTTTATTTGTAAAGAAGTACAGGAAACATTTGTTACTTTTAACGAAGTAATAATGTCACCAATGCTTACTACTTTTACTCAGTTACATCTGATGCTTGCAGCTAAAAGTGGAAACAAGATGTAAATGACGACTCTTCAGTAAACCAAATGAAACAGCAAAACCTGGAATAGGATTTTGCTATTACATAACCTTGTCACTCAAACAGTGGATCATCTCATCTTATATTTTGCTGTTCAGGGAATACAGTCTATGAGAACAGTGGAGTTGCCTGTGTTTGTTGTACTGTTTGCCTGTCTCCAGCGAAACAGTAATGAGTTGAGTCGTTTGAAGCAGACACGAAGTTGAAGCTGGCTGCAATTTTTGATGGACGAATGCTTCTACCAAAACAGACTAGACTGCTGGTCATCTCATAGAAACTTTTACATTAGAGTGACTGTCCACTGGACTGATAAGTCTTTTACAGAGGAAGTCTGCTTGTCTGGCCTTAAGACTGAAGGGTTCAACAACGATTACAATTTTAAGAAAGCCTTCTCTGAATTGGACAGCATGACAATAACGAAGATGAAGATGCAAGTGATGAATTAGCACTACTAATGCACATGATGATAACAATGATGATAAAGTATTTTTTGATATATGGAAGTCAAGTGTTTCAGACAGAGATTCCCTTTGTTCAATACCTGCAGACCCAGTCAGAAGACATCCTATATAATAAAACTCACCCTCAACGTTCTGAGGACACTGACGTCACTGTCAGGTCCTCCGGGCACTTCCTTCCGGTTCGAAGCCTTCGTGGTGGTGAAGCCACCAAAAACACTGTGTTGGGGCCCCGCCCTCGCATCAAACGTGATGACGTCAAGGGAGGAGCAATGGCGTCAGTGGCTTCACAACAAACGACACAGCACATTGAAGGTGGCGTGCCCAGGTCCGCAACAATGGCGGCCAGTGCCATCAGAACGCCAAAAGGGGTGAGCAGGGAGGGAGGGGGGGAGGTTTGGAAGGAAACCGTGCTAGCGTCCGTTTCATTAACGCAAGAAACAGGCATGTTTTACTAGTCAATAATATTGTAAACTGGCCTGATCTGAAGGAACTTCTTATCAGACTGAATAATCCACTTCCTGGTAGTGCAGTTGTTGAACAGCTTTTTTAGCTATGCTGGATTATTGACTCATATGAGTAACAATCATTTTCAAAATTTTGTTTTACTAAAAGCAAAGTGAACTGAATTGAAGAGCAATAAAGTTAAAATAAAAACTTTAACAATAGTTGCATTCATTGTAATTGTGGTACTTTTACTTTTAACTCAAAAAGTAGTATATTAGGCAATAACTTTTTTACTTTCACTTAAGTAAATGTTTTAATGTGTTCTTCACCATACTTTTACTTAAGTATTAAAATATACATTTATTTTTACTTTCACCTAGTACTTCGGACAACACTAGAAGACGGAGCATAAACAGCACAACACAAACATACTACTCATTTAATGTTAGAAAGTTTGTATCAGCCACATCTACTGGGTAGTAAGCCCTTAATTTTAGAGCAGTGTTAGAGGTGGATAGGGCAATCAGGATGCCTTTAGGAGACTGTAAGCCAAAAGCAATCCTAAGCATTCTAGAATTACTCTTCTCCCCCACCAAAGGCATGGCTGAAAGGGGTGGGAGGACTCACCACAGTGTCACGCTTGGCATGATCCAGAGCAAAGATAGTATACTCAGAGAGAAATGCAGGCTCTGCTATCATCCCGGCCAGCAGCTGTGGCAGTCAATGCAATAAGCAGAGAGACGGAAATAAAACAGTGATGAGAAAATAAACATGGCCAAAGGGTACTTCAAAATCTTAGGTCATCAGCTCCGATTGTGCTGTATGATAAAATCATCTACAGAAACACACAGACAAGTTAAAGCGACTGTCCACCCTTAAAATAAAAAATAAAATAAAAATTTTTAATGTGAAAGCCAGGCCTGCAAAAAACATGGGACACTTTCTTTTTTTTTTTTTTAGTGAGAGCTAAAAAATGGCAAAAAAGCATGCATTCACTTTTACCCCTAAGAGGTCATAGAAATTTTATGGATTGGAAAGGTGGTTTACTGTGGAACAGTAAACTGCAAGCAACCTCTTTTCAGGCTACAGTGCCATGAGCCTTCATCAGCAGCTACCCAAGGTTTTCCCACTCCCTACAAACTTCATTTTAACTCTATTCTCATTTAGTTTGGCCAGTGTAGCAACAACTTATGGCCTGGGACCTAAGGGAACAGCATGCACTCCTAGTCTGACCAGTGAAGGAATGGGATAGGTTAGAGGAGATGACTGAGAGTGTCAAGGAAGCCAAAGTTCAAATCCTACTTCTCCTACTGCCATTCCTTGAGACCTAGGGTGGGTTATTTCATTCTCCATTTCCTTATGTACAAACTTAGATTGTATACTCTCTGGACAACGTGAATAACACCCTTACTTGTTGATAACTCGCCTTGAGCTCAGATTTGGAAAAGCTGTTCAATGCACATATCATTTCTCCCATGAAGAAATACTGTCCATTAATCCTAAGGCAATTCACTTGGAGTTTCAGTGCAATCTCTTGCTCCAGAACTTCCTTTCCACTAAACAAATGTTTGTTTCTACTGCATACATACAAGGTGTTTGAATACATTTATGATACTCTTCTTCTCTAGGGTCTTAGTTGAGTCTTAAAAGTCTCTTCTGGCAGGTCTTTTAGTAAAGACCCTGCAAAATTTAAGAGCCTTTCTCTGGGCTGCCTCTACAAGGTCTGTATCCATTTGGAGTTACAACTTCTAGAACTGGCCATGCTAACCCAAGGGAGGTCTTAATGCCTACTGATTATACTTCTCCATTTGTCTCCTCAATATTTTTTCTATCACGTCTCATTTGTTAATCCCTCAGGGATGTCCACTCAATTGCATCTTGTATCACTGCCTAGGTACACAAATAAAAGAAAACTTTTCTTCCTAATTCCTCTGCAATTCTACTGATGAAGAAGATATTGATTAGAACCAGCTACACAACTAATCCCTGAAGCATTCCACTACATTCACTCTGCTAAAGCCTCCATAAGGTACAGTAAAGTCTTGATTATCTGACTTAAAACAGTACATTGTCGGATAAGTGAAAAGTCGGATAATACAGAAAACAATAGTAACCCCTCAAACAATGTACAAAAGCTGTAAAAGCAGGGTCCCGGGTCACAACAGTGATGTTTTGCTGTAAAAGCAGAATCCCAGGTCTGAAACAAATTGTCTCAGGTGCGAAACTTCCCTCTGTGCTACGCCGGAAAACAGAAAGAGACACGATGACGTCACCAGGAGGGTCTGTCAGATATATTGGATGGTCGGGTAAATCGAGACATTTGCCCATATTAACAAAGTTTGTACTCTCCAAGTATACACCTTGCTCTAGCTTCTTTCTTACATTAATTCACACTGACTGATGACAACTGAAACTCAGATAACCACTTAAATATTATAACACTATCTCTGCTTTCATGCATCTTATTCAGTATCACCCCCTCCATTATGGGTTCTATTACTTATATCCTGAGAAGAGCTGCAGTTCAGCGAAATCTCAGACTCTACATAATGGATTCTAAAAATGATAGAAACCCATCCATAGTCAGCAAAGGAAAGTTTCCTATCAACAACAAATCCCCCTCCTGCAATCTTATACACATCTTGACTAAACCTGTCCAGCACTTCTACCTACACCTAAAGGCTATAGATTACACCTCTACAGATTGAAGTGCTATATCATTTTTCCAAAGTAGTCCACAGCCTTGCTCTCCACCCTTTCCCTTGTCCATGCATTTCAGTAGTTTTAATAATTTTTGTTTTTATATAAAGTTCCATTTCTACCCTTTCTGCCTATCCTTCTTTCACAGATTATAGCCTGATATGGTTCTCTCTCTGACACAGGGCCCAAACAACATTTCCTTGAAAAAACAATATCTAGAACTGCCTCAATAGCTTGTTAATCTACCATTTAATACTCAATACCTTCCATCTATAATCGAAGACAGACAAGAAAAAAGAGAAATATTTTTTTTCTCTGGCTCCTTGTTGTTTACAGGTAACCTTTTAGTTGTGTTTATATTCTTCTTCAGTACCATTAATTAAAAAAAAGGATATGAAACTCTGGACAGAGGACGCTGTTGTTTGCTGCATATACTTGTGAAATAGAGCATGCAAATTTCTTCTGGAATAGTTGAGCAAGAGGTCTTAACTTAAAGAGTGTAATGGTCAGTACTTGTTTACATACACATCTTCTGCACTTTAGTATTATATCATCAGTGCAGTCTATACCTTGATCAAGCCAACTAACTTGGCAGATACCTAGAACACCATCAATCAGTAGACTTAAAGGAGTGTTAACATGCTGGCTGTGTGCCAATTATCAGCTTTACTAAAATCCTATATAATAATTTGCACCTCCAATTTCTACGTCTGGATGCCTGGATTCGTAACACAATTCCCATTGGTCGCCCTCGTGTCTAAACATGATAACGTCAGAGAGCGGATCAGTGAGAGGGAAGGGAAGCCAGCACCAGCCAGCCACAGAACGTTGGAGATGAGGATAGAATCGCGGGAGAATCGCCCCCTCCCTCCCCCCCCCCCCGTCCTCCCAGTTCCATGCCCCCCCTCCCCCGAGTTCCAGACCCCTGCGCCTCCCTTCCTCTCTCTCTCTCTCCCCCCTCCAAGTTGCAGCCCGACCTGCGTTGCCCGCCCTCTTCTCCCAGTCCTCCGCCTGCCCCTCGCCGTCTTGTGTGCTGCCCAGAATTTAAAAGATCTTACCTCGGGGTCCAGCAGCAGCAGTGAAAGGCGAGCAGGCACGGCGCTTTAGCTTGCCTTCCCTTCTCTCTCAGCTCTGCCTCTGGTCCTGCCCTTCCGGAAACAGGAAATGAAGGTGGGACCAGAGGCAGAGCTGAGACAGAAGGGAAGGCAGGCTGAAGTGCCGTGCCTGCTCACCTTTCACTGCTGCCGCCAGACCCCCAAGGTAAGAACTTTTAAATTCTGGGCGGCACGCAGGAAGGCGAGAGGACTGGGAGAAGAAGGCGGACAACGCAGGTCGGGCTGCCACTCGGAGGGGAGAGAGAGAGAGGGAGGAAAGCGCAGGGGGGAGGGTCTGGAACTTGGAGGGGAGGGGAGGAGAGGGAGGGGGCAAGGAACTTGGAGGAGAGGGAGGGCGGGAGCATGGAACTCAGAGGAGAGGGAGAAGAGGGGGGCCAGGAACTAGGGGGGAGGGGAGGGGGAGGGAGGAAACCTGGAACTCGGAGGAGAGGGGGGCCTGGAACTCGGAGAGAGAAGGAGGGAGGGAGGCCTGGAACTCAGAGGAGAGGGATGGGGGCCTGTAACTCAGATGAGAGGGGGGGGGGGGGGGGGCCAAGCTGGAACTTGGATAACCTTGCTAGCGCCCGTTTCATTTGTGTGAGAAACGGGCCTGTTTTACTAGTGCTAAAATAAAACAGGGTGTTGACTGGCTACTTTTCTGCATTTCATGCTGTTAAATAAAAAAAATAAAATAAAAGATTACTGTACTGCCATGCAACAAAAAAATAAATGCCACCTTCTTTAAGTCACACAGATTTCACAACCAATTAATATTCATTAAATATATATATTTTTTTTAAACAGACAAAAAACACTCAGATCTGGACAATAGAGTGAATGTTATTGTTACGATTGTGGTCGTGACCCCTCTCAAACTTACCTTATTTCTGGTGGTCAGCTTCTTAGCTGGCTTGTCTGTTCTTCCTGAGTCAGCTCTGTCTCTCTGTGCTGGCTGCTTCCAGCGTGGCTCTAATTACTCCACTATACTGCACCTGTGTGTGTTAAGCCTCTCTGTGCTTCAGTATGCTTCCTGCCTGTGTCCAGTAGTTGTGACATCATCAGTCAGGGCCTTGATAAGGAAGTGGTGTTCTTCCATTCAGGGCCTTTGCAAACGCCAAAGGTCCAGGTTAGTGTTTGGTGCTGTTAGCACTTCTGCCTTGTCTTGCTTGCCTTGAATCCAATCCTGAATCCAGTCCTGTTGGCTCCCTTTCCCTCCTATCTGAGAACCCTGAACCCCTTGTGCAGTTGGCACTGCAGCTTTGCTCTTGTCCAGGTGCCAGTGGGCACTTATGTACCCTGTCTGCTTTTGGCTTCCTTTCCCTCCTGTCTGAGAACCCTGAACCCCTTGTGCAGTTAGCACTGCAGCCCTGCTTTTGCCTAGGTGCCTGTGGGCACTTCTGAACCCTGTCTGCTTTTGGCTTCCTTTCCCTTCTGTCTGAGAACCTGATTCCCCAGTGCAGTTTGCACTTCAGCCTTGCTTTTATCTGGGTGCCTGTGGGCACTTCTGTATCCTGGTTCTCTGTTCACCTTGGGCTTCTACCCTATCCTGGTTAGCCAAGCTTGTCTGGAAGTCCTTCTCCCTGTATAATATCTGTACTTCCTCTGTTCATGGCTGGCTGTCTTCAGCTTCAGCTACCCTCCTGCTTGTGTCTGCCCTGCTTGCTTTTAGTTTCCTTCCAGTCCGGTCTGTTTAGGAATCCTGATTCCTATCCTGAACCCTATTTTGGCCAAGCTTGTTTAGTGTTCCTTCTAGTGTGAGTTTCCTGGTGTTCCAGCCTGCTAGTTCCAGTACCAGTTTTCCTCCAAGTCCTGCCGGTTGCCTGCACCCAGGGGCTAAACTCCTGGGGAACGGCGGCCAAGTGTAGGTGAAGCCTGGTTCCAGTCCCGTGTGTTCTAGTCCGGTGCATTCCAGTCCAGTGGGTTCCAGTCTGGTGGGTTCCAGTTCGTGTGTTCCAGCTCGCTTGTCTGCGTCTGCAGTCCTTGCCTTTGCGGGTGTGCTAGCACAGTGTTGGTTGGTGCGTTTTGCCTGCTGCTGCCACTCCTCGTCAGCAGCCCAAGGGCTCACGATTGCTCCAGAGTCCGTGCCTGCGTGTTTTGAACCTGAGAACCTAACAGTTATGGAAGGCTTCGGAGGGGGAGGGGGTCCTCCAATCTTCAAGGATCTTCTTTCTCTGCAAATGACCTTCTCCCAAGTCTACTCAGAGCCTAATTACCATCTGACCAACCCCAAGAGGCACAATCTCTGATCTCATTTTTGCAGCACTTCTGTCTGCAATCAGTTATTTCTGGAAATGGCATTCAGTCAAGAATACTTCCAATTATAAGCAGCATACTCAGCAAATCTGGATCACCACTTCTCAAAATCACCATTCCAAAGCCTATTTCCATCTTTAAAGTAATATTATTCACCTCCCAATCAGAGCCCCTTCAAAAAAAAGAGCAAATATCCTATTTTACCTGCAATGGGATTCAAAATCACAAATGTCATAAATTAATTAATTTTTCAAGAAGGAGAGATAGGGGTTGAATGCTACAACTTAATTATTCCCTTCAAGTTTAAAACAGGATTTTGCATAGGCAAAAAGTGGCAGCAAGCTTTAAACCTTACAGAAGAACGTAGCATCCTTGACAATCCCATCCTTGAAATAATCTATTATGAATGCCTGCACTTTGCCTTGTCACCTTAAGCAGGCCTTCCCTTGACAAAAGTTACATTAGAAAAAGAAGGCCTCTGCATTAACTTGACAAGACTCATCTAAGACAAAAGGTCACATATAGATCCTTTTCTAGTTGAAAATCACTGCTGCACAGGAAAATGCAGTGGAATTTAGGGCAAATTCTCCAAGAGCCTAGGACTGCCTGAGGATGTCAATTCTTCATCTCCAACTGCCGTCAGCTCCTGCAGCTATAAGCTATTTTTTCACTAGAAGGCTACTCAAACATTTTAATGTTTTTATGTTATTTTCTGTTTTCTTTCTGGTGTTGAGGACTTTATGTTCAACTCTATTCTATCAAAATTGTAGTTCTTGTCTTATTTTTGTAATTTTTTTAAATGCATTTTTATATTATGTAAAACCACTGCATTCTGATTAGCTAAAGTGGTTTAGCAAGCTTTTTAAATAAAAAAATAAAATAAAATTAACAGACTAATGCCGATAACAAAGGCATATAACAAAGATACATACCTGTAGCAGGTATTCTACGAGGACAGCAGGCCTTATATTCTCACATGTGGGTGATGAGATCCCGCGTTGGCTGGTCCGGAGCTTGTAACAAGCTTTTAAGAGCTTTGTGGAGCATGAGACACGTTCCACTCTACATGTGTGAGTGAATCCTTCGACACCCTGGAGCTCCCAGCACCATATATCGATGGGGATCGATGCTGATCCTTCTTGGCCTTCATCCAATGCCGGTCACTGAGGCTCCTCGGTGCCGACGAGGAAGACGAATCTTCATGCCGCAGGGTCTGATGCAGGTTGGTTCAAGAGGCCCTGTACAGCAGTCAGAATCGAAGCAGATGGAGACCCAATCGATGCACCACTGCTCCCAGTATCTACAGGTCTAGTAACCATACACACCAATGCTCCCTATGCCAGTGCAAACACCCAACGTCAATGCCAACACCGATGCCGTCAACCTCAATGCCGATGTCAAGGAATCAGACCAGGCTCCAAAAATTCTCTATTGTTGAGCCTCTCTGGCTAACTGGGTCCTTTTCTTCATACGAAGACACAGGATACAGTTAGCAGGGCTATGGTCGGGCTCTCAGACACGGAAGACACCAAGAATGGGTGTCTTTACCAAAGACAACTCCAGGCTCCGCTCATTCTGCCTCGCCTCACCCTACGCTTGGAACAACCTTCCTGAGCCCTTACGCCAAGCCCCCTCCCTGCCCGTCTTCAAGTCTTTGCTTAAAGCCCACCTTTTCAATGCTGCGTTCGGCACCTAACCCTTACCGTTCAGTGAATCCAGACTGCCCCAATTTGATTGCCCCTATCGAACCGACCGTTCACTTGTCTATTAGATTGTAAGCTCTTTGAGCAGGGACTGTCTCTCTTTGTTAAATTGTACAGCGCTGCGTAACCCTAGTAGCGCTCTAGAAATGTTAAGTAGTAGTAGTAGTACAGCGCTTAGTCAGTGGGAACGTTCGTGGACATGGAAGAAAGAACCTCTGCAGCCAAATCAAATGACGTGATGGTGACACAAAAAGAGACAAGGCACCAGAGAAGAAAACCCAGTTAGAACGCGACTGGAGTCAGGGCCTAAAAACAGCCCAGTGACGCAACAAAAAAAAAACAAGGAAACTTGGTGGGAAAAGAAACTAAAAATAATAAAGGAAGGACACAAAGGGGGAACCTGAACATGGGCACTAAAGAACTCAGCTTAGAAAAATGCCTAATGCCATACAAAAGATCTCTTTGGACAGAGCTGTGAAGAGCAGCACGAAAACGCAGCCACCCTTCACTGCAGTAGAAAAAGAACTGTTGTAACAGCGCTCTCGCGGCAGGTGGGAAGGCACTCTCGCATGTGCAGTGGAACATGTCTTGTGTTCCACAAAGCTTTTAAAAGTTTGTTACAAGCTCCGGGCAACGCAGGATCGCATTACCCACATGTGAAAATAAATAGGCCTGCCTGTCCTCGGAGAAGACAGCAACTAGAACACGGGGTTCTTAAATCTGGGTACCCTAGTTCCATTCCTTTATCTACAACACCAGTTGGACTTGACAAGAGCATTTTCATTTTCTGCATTCAAACTCACACCGAAAGAGCTCTTAGGGACTGGTAACCAGAGTTAGCAAACATCTTATTGTATTTATTTGTTACATTTGTATCCCACAATTTCCCACCTATTTGCAGGCTCAATGTGGCTCACATAGTACCGTAGGGCGTTCGCCAATTCCGGTATGAACAAATACAAAGTGATGTTGTGCTAGAATAAGGTTCATGTGTAACAGACATTAGGGAATCGTAGAGAGGAAGAGTTATTATATGGCCATTGCGAGCTTTGGTTTCGTTGTGTTGCAGGGTACAGGCATTTAAGTTGGGTCGGTAGGATATGCCTTTTTGAACAGGTTAGTTTTTAGTGATTTCCGGAAGTTTAGGTGGTCATACATTGTTTTCACGGCTTTTGGTAATACGTTCCATAGGTGTGTGCTTACAGGAAAAACTGGATTCATAAGTTGATTTGTATTTGAGTCCTTTGCAGCTTGGGTAGTGGAGATTTAGGTATGTTCGTCTTGATCCTGTTGCGTTTCTGGTTGGTAGGTCTATGAGGTCTGTCATGTATCCCGGGGCTTCACAGTAGATAATTTTATGAACCAGGGTGCAGATTTTGAAAGCAATTCGTTCTTTGATTGGGAGCCAGTGTAGTTTTTCACGGAGGGGTTTGGCGCTTTCGAATCGCGTTTTTCCAAATATAAGCCTGGCTGCCGTGTTTTGAGCAGTCTGAAGTTTCTTTATAATCTCTTCTTTGCATCCCGCATAAATTCCATTGCAGTAGTCTACATGGTTTAGTACCATTGATTGTATCAAGTTACGAAATGTTTCCCTCGGGAAGAATGGTTTCACGTGTTTGAGTTTCCACATTGAGTGGAACATTTTCTTTCTTGTAGATTTCACTTGGTTCTCTAGTGTGAGGTTACGGTCGATTGTAACGCTGAGAATTTTCAGGCTGTCTGAGATAGGCAGGGTGTAATCTGGGGTGTTTATGTTTCTAGGTTTGTTCGTATTGTATTGGGGTGAGAGGATGAGACTGTGTGTTTTTTCTGTGTTGGGTTTTAGTTGAAATGCATTTGCCCATGCGTTCATGATGTTCAAGCGGAGCTTGTTTACGTTGGTGACATCGTCTGCATAGATGAAAGGGTTAAGGCCTTGGTTGGATAAGGACTTGGCTAGTGGGGTCATCATTAGGTTGAAAAGGATCGGTGATAGTGGTGATCCTTGAGGTACTCCGCAGTCTGCTTTCCACGGTGATGATATATTTGAGCTTGATTTCACTTGATATGTTCTAGTGGTTAGGAAACCCTTGATCCAACGGAGTATGTTTCCGCCAATCCCGAAGTAATCTAGGAGTCTTAGTAGTATTTAATGGTTTACCATGTCAAATGCACTAGACATGTCGAATTGGAGGAGAAGTATGCTATTACCTGTTGCTATTTCCTGCTTGAATTTGGCTAGGAGGGTAATTAGTACAGTTTCAGTGCTATAGAGGGGGCGAAATCCTGATTGTGAATCATGTAATATTGTGAATTTGTTTATATAATCAGTAAGTTGTTTGGTTACCATGCTTTCCATCAGTTTGACTACCAGTGGGATAGATGCTACTGGGCAGTAGTTAGTGATTTTGTTTGGGTTTTTTTCTTGGAGTCATGCTAACAATTAGGCTGAAATGCCATCCACAGGTAGACAGCAATGAACACTACATTCATGTACCCTCAACAGAGAAAATAACGTAATTTATTTTGTAACCATGATTGCTTCTAGTATCCACTTAGTATAGTCAGCATGTACACTCCATTGTCTCTAGACAGGACCTTTGACCTAAAGTTCCAGTATGGCACAGATGACATTTTACATAACCCACCAAAGGTTTTATCATATCTGACAAAAATAATATGTTATCAGTAATGTCTATGCTTCTTCTCCCACATGCTATCTATAAAATATAGACTAGTTCTGCTTTGCTTGTCCTAACACTACAGTCTGCCTTCAACTGTCATCCCAGTCAGACCTCTATACAAGATATGAACTGATTCTGGTGCAGTTGCTTAATGAAAATGCTGTGCATTCACATCTGAAACATCTAGCTTGATTCCGAGGCCTGGTTTCTGCTTCCCGCTTCCCAGGTCTTCTGGGGATGATGAGCAAGCAACACTCACAGCCCTTAGGGAAAGGAATTTCAGTCACTGCTCAGTGGTGATACTCAGGAGCCAAACTCAGTGAATATGTAGAGTTTTTAAGGGAGCCACAGTCTGTGGCCCTTAAGGACTAACAATGCAATGCCTGAGCTAGGGGAAAGAATTTATAAAATAAGGGATCAACTGCCAGAGAGTGGCAAATGAAGGCCCACACAGTTATTGCCAAAAGGAGACCACCTCTGAAGGAGCAAGACACATGAAGGAAAAGAAATAAACTGCTTAGTTAAAAACAAAAAACTGAAATTAGAAAATTAGACTTTATACAGCCCTCATCTGTAACTTGACAATATTCCTCAAGGTAGGGAGGTTAAAAACACAAAATGCCTCTTTAATGATTTTCTGTACACCCCCAGTCAAGAGTTGCTTGCAGTCTCTCAGGCCTCTGAACAATAACGTTGCTCTGATAAGTCCTTCAGTCCCCTTTAATTTTTACCCTTTCCAGTTTACCTGAAAATATGTTTGTGTACTACGTGTTTAACATAACCTTAACTCAATCTCTCTTGCTAAATCTGACTGCTCAAACTACAAGGCACTATTAACTGGGTAGAGCTGTAAGTTTAATTTAATAGTATCAGTCAAGAAATAACAGAGAAGGTCGTAAGTAAAGTAAGGAATGAGTAATCTTACACTGTTTGATATGCATCACTGTGGAAAGCTCTAGCAGCAGATTTCTGACTTTCGGCTGGTATTTACAGTGCGAAGGTGCTAGCTTACTTGTTATGGTAATAATCAACCTTTCTGCTGACAGTTCTTCCAACACTGTACAAATGGAGTAACACATCTGAATATAATATACTCTGTTCATGTGTTTCATGTTTGTGTGATTTATTTAATAAAGCAGTGCTGATCTTATTTTTCACAATCAGTAACACAGAACATTGTGGCAGACAATTTTGGTGAATATTACTCTCACTCCTACTTCTTGTACCCCTGTAATGCACAATACAGTATGCCTGGTACTGTT
The DNA here is from genome assembly GCF_901765095.1 of Microcaecilia unicolor. Classification (NCBI taxonomy): domain Eukaryota; kingdom Metazoa; phylum Chordata; class Amphibia; order Gymnophiona; family Siphonopidae; genus Microcaecilia; species Microcaecilia unicolor. The sequence goes on along the minus strand of NC_044031.1, from coordinate 250,926,027 downwards.
TTTAAATGACGACCAGCACAGGCAAGTCATTCCTACTATTTTGCTGTTGAGCACATCTGTAATGGATGTTAATGCCATGCAGAAACTTTTTTTCTAGACCCTAATAGCTATATTCTAGTCTTGACAGCTTCCTCCTACTTCCTATGAAATATTTTCAAGGAATGTCTGGACACTGATCTAACAATAATCTTAACGGTACAAGGAAATTTTAAAACTAGAACTGTGCATTATAAGTTCCAGAATTACTGAATTGAATATGTATGAGATAAATTCACATAGTGGTGTGCAGTGACATTTATAGCAGGGGATTCAGTAGATGTGCTAAACATTTGTGCAATGCATACCCTTAACTAAGGTTAATATACTCACTGTTTGTCCTGAACAATGTCACACCTTGGTCTCTTTCTGAGATTCACCTATAATATTTGCCACTTCTCCTTTTGACGCCTGTGTTGATTTGAAGTAACTTAAGTTCTGTATCACCATCACCTTTCCGAAATCTATCCATCAGAGTTATACACACATTGATGAATAGCGTTGTTCCCATTCCTCACAAAAATTAATATTCCCCTAATATATCTCGCAGGAGGTAGAAATGGTAGGGGCACTGGGCTATATGAGACTAAAGAAGTAGCACAGCAGCAGCAGGAAGAGATGGTAGGAGACCACTGACAAACTTGGAGAGGAGAGAAGGGATATGTAGAGGGGCATAATCGAAAGGGGCGCCCAAGTTTTCCTGAGGACGTCCTCGCAAGATGTCCCGGCAAAGGGGCGGGGAAACCCATATTATCGAAACAAGATGGGCATCCATCTTTCGTTTCAATAATACGGTCGGGGACGCCCAAATCACAAAATTTAGGTCGACCTTAGAAATGGTCGTCCCCAATTTTCGGCGATAATGGAAACCGAGGACGCCCATCTCAGAAACGACCAAATGCAAGCCACTTGGTCGTGGGAGGAGCCAGCATTCGTAGTGCACTGGTCCCCCTCACATGCCAGGACACCAATCAGGCACCCTAGGGAGCACTGCAGTGGATTTCAGAAATTGCTCCCAGGTGCATAGCTCCCTTACCTTGGGTGTTGAGCCCCCCAAATCCTCCCCAAAACCCACTCTCCACAACTGTACACCACTACCACAGCCCTAAGGGGTGAAGGGGGGCACCTACATGTGGGTACAGTGGGTTTTGAAGGGCTCACATTTACCACCAGAAGTGTAACAGGTGGGGGGGCACCCACTAAAGCTTCTCCAGGGACCTGCATACTGCTGTCATGGAGCTAGGTATGACATTTGAGGCTGGTAAAAAAATATTCAAAAAGTTTTTTTTTTAGGTTGGGAGGGGGTTGGTGGCCACTGGGGGAGTAAAGGGAGGTCATCCCCGATTCCCTCCGGTGGTCATCTGGTCAGTTTGGGCACCTTTTTGAGGCTTGGTTGTAACAAAAAAAATGGACCAAGTCGCCCAAGTGCTCATCAGGGACACCCTTCTTTTTTCCATTATCGGTCGAGGACGCCCATGTGTTAGGCACGCCCCAGTCCCGCCTTCGCTACGCTTCCAAAACGCCCCCGTGAACTTTGGTCGTCCCCGCAACGGAAAGCAGTTGAGGGCGCCCAAAATTGGCTTTTGATTATGCCGATTTGGGCGACCTTGGGAGAAGGACGCCCATCTCCCGATTTATGTCGAAAGATGGGCGCCCTTCTCTTTCAAAAATAAGCCCGACAGTCTCACAAACTGTGCATGTCTTGGTTTTGCTCCCTAGGCAAACATATATTTGTGTCGTCCACCCCTACTAGGGACCCTATCCCCCATTATCATTTTACCTCTCCAGAAGTAGCAGCAAAAAGTACACAGCCTAGCTGTGGGTATGATTACATTATAGTTTGTGAGTGAGCATGGGGACTACACAAGCACATGCTTAATGGTTAAAGCTGGACTGCTGCCAAGTAACCCAGTTGCAGGAGGGAAATTTTGAGCCAGTCCTGGATTTCTGCAACCCTATCCTGGAACATTATGGGCCCTGAAGTTCTGATTTCAGTGGTGGTATCAGGGACTACAAATAGAGCACTGAATTGGGATATAAGATTTAAAAAAATAGGACTGACCAAAAATCTCCCTCCTGGAGCTGGGTAATTTGGCAGCTCATAAGCAGTGGACTAAGAACCAGGGAAGTTGGGCAAGTCATGATCACTCTCTATTGCCTCTGATATAAACTATAAATTTCAAGGATGGACTGCAATGTGTCCAAGATATAAATTTACAAAGTTTTGCATGTGAAAAAATGTTCACAAATGAAAAAAGCAAAACAAAATATTTTGGCTTTTTTTTATGCTTCAGACAGGCAGAGCAGCATTAGACCAGTGTTCAAAGGAATTTGCCCAATTTAATAGTTAACAGAGTAAAAATTCCATAGCCTGAAAATTTCTCTTCACTGAACTTCAATCTCCCTCCCAGTGAGCCAACTCACTGGCTCTCCTGCACTAGAAGGGGGGGGAATTAGGGAGCTGTAGTGGGCTAAAATATCCACACACTTAGCCATTCTTCTGACTGAGACAGATAATTCACAATTTTTTAGAATCCTGAAAAAAACCCAGACAGTTAGCAATCCTAGCCTCCTGAATCCTGAGCACATCTGACAGGGACCACCCTCCCCCCCTTAAACCTTTAGAGATTCAATGTATCCACTGAAGGCCCTGTGAGACGGAAATGGATTACTCCTTTGCACCAATCATGCTGTCTGCTCTGTTGCTAAGAAAGGAAAGGACCAACTGGATCAAAAGTAAAATAGCATGTTGGGGCATTGCTGAGGGATTCTGAATACCTTAAAGGCTCTGACCGCACACCACTACAGTGACGCACTGTATACAAATCTTTCAGATCTGCAGCAGTCCTGAAAACCTAACTAGCTAGGTATGCACCTACAGCACAGGTTTGGGAAATACTGAGCTATAAAATAGTGTTTGCCACTTTTGATATCACCAAGTTCTCTTCAGTCTTACTATGAAGGGGAAACATCATGCAGACCCAGCCTAGTCTCTTACTTATCAATGCTAGACAACAGATTACAGCCATAGCTATAATTTTTAAGTGAGAATTCCGTAGAAAAGGCACCATAGAGGCAAAGGCAAGAGTTCTCCTAGAGACACTTAACTAAAGAAACAACTTTTCTTTAGAATTTCAAGTGCTGCCTTCCTCACAGAGGAGTAGGAATGTGCCCACTACCAACTTTTTCCAATTCTGTGAAACAGTTTCATTATTGAACTAGAAAAGTCAACTAAAAAGCTGCCTCTGCTGTAATGCATGTCATTGGAAGTTTGTCCTGTGGTACTAGTAATCTGTTGAGCACTTCAAACATACCAACAGTTTATTTCTTCTGTGATGACATCCATCTTACAGTCTACCAGGGATTACCATGCTCAAGGAGTTCTATCCACTACAACCTTCATGACAGTAGAAATACCTACTAGCTGAAGGGCAGGAGCAGCATCCAGAAGACCAGGGACACCAAGTGGCTGAATTTAAGGCTGATGACTGAAAGACACGCTAGACTGCTGCTGCAATGACTGGGCTAGGTGAACTGTAAGAATATAAAATAGAAGAAAAATTCCTGGGCAGTTGCAATGAAGGCTCGTGGTACCACATCCCAGCCCTGCTTCAATTGGGCAGGAAGCCCGAGGAAATGTGCACATGTAAGGGAGTTGTGGTATACAATTGTCCAAAACCTGTGGTTTACAAGGCTAGACAATTGTCCTTTTGAAGTAAACCTGAGGACATAGTATAATAATTGAAAACAAAAATAAACTGTCATTTAATTTTAAAAAATATAAAAATTAGTTACTCACTCTCCACTACATAACCACCCCAACAGCTCGCAACCATTCCCCTACTTCCACTCATCTCTGAAAGCTCAATCTTTTAATGAAAACAGTTTCAACAATCTGAAAACAGTAAAAATATACATTATAAATTTCAAATAAGGCCAATTCAGAAAGTCAAATTTCTGCCTTTTTCCAAAATGGAAAAAAAAAAGGCAACTGATGCAGACCCGGAGGGGAGGAGCTTCAGGAATAAGATAAGGGAACCAGTACATTGTTGAAAAATGGTGAAATCCATGGAGTAGCCGCCCAGTGAACATGAGAGTAGCAAAAATCAATATGAAATTTAAAAGAAAAAAAAAAAAAAAGAGGCAAGTAACAGGCACATGGTTCTCTGAGCTGTAAAAACAGACAGATAAGTCAAAAAGCAAGTAGGAGAACAAGAAAACTGGAAATTAGATAGGCTTTGTGGTCATTGTTTACATTTTTACACTTGCATCAGAAAAAAAAAAAGTGATTTAGAAAACCCACAAAATTAAAACAAACATGTCACTTTTAACTCCAAAAACTATAACAAAGTATAAAATTCTAATGCAAAAAAAATGTCTCTGTACGAAAAGTTCACAAGCAGAGGATCAAAACAGTTTTGTAAAAAATAAAGGGACTTGTATCCACATCCACCATGATCATTAGGTAGACCAGGTGGCTGTCTTGGGCAGCAGCTTCTGAATGAGTGGGAGGGAAAGGATAGCAAACATCAGCTGCAGTATTAAAACTATCAGTCCTGACAACCACCCAAACTCAAAAAAAAAAACATTTTTTTTTTAATCAGTAGCCACAGGGAAGAACAGTTTTCAAATTGTCCATTTATCCATGTAAATTACTTTTGGAAACAGCCCTCGGGGTGTAAGTGTATGTGTATACTACACAAATGCAAACTTTGTTGTGTATATATTTTTAATTATTGATGTCAAATTATGCTTTCTTTTAAGATCATTCTGGACAAGGTTGTGTTGGAGTGATCTTAATTAGTGAAGGGGCGAATTTTGCTGATGTTATAGAGAAAGAAACGACAGGTCTTGGCTGTCTGCTGGATATAGGCAGAGAAGGAGAGGGAGAAGTCGAAGATGACTCCGAAGTTGCGGGCAGATGAGACGGGGAGGAGGAGGGTGTTGTCGACTGAAATAAAGAGTGGAGGGAGAGGAGAAGTGGGTTTGGGTGGAAAGACAATGAGCTCGGTCTTGGCCATGTTCAGTTTCAGGTGGCGGTTGGACATCCAGGCAGCAATGTCGGATAAGCAGGCTGATACTTTGGCCTGGGTTTCCGCAGTGATTTCTGGTGTGGAGAGGTAAAGCTGGGTGTCGTCAGCATAAAGATGATATTGGAAACCATGGGATGAGATCAGCGAACCCAGGGAAGAGGTGCAGATTTAAAAAAAGAAGGGGGGATGGGGTCACGTGACGCTATGAGCGGGAGTGGGCACTAGTTGGATCGCTCCTGCCTTCTCCTCAAACATCTAGGCAAAAAATCGCTGCAAACAAAGATTAACATCCTGCTAACTGAGAGCGAACAATAGCCGAACTCACAGTGAACGGATTGAGTGCAGAAGGTTACGGCAATGGCGACAAAAAACACAAGAAAAGAAAAAGAAAAAACTCGCCTAGTTGGAGACAAAATGGCGGCGCCGGTGAGCCCGGGAACGTCGGAGGTGGGGTCCGCCTGGGCCGCGGAAATTGTGGGAGAAGTTACACAAGCGCTAGAGGTAATATTAGATAAAAAACTGAGTTCCCTGGACAACAAGTTGGAATCCCTTAATAACAGTATAGCCCAAATACAAACGGATATGGCGCAATATCAACAGCGGGCCAGTGAAACGGAAGACCGAGTCACTGTACTAGAAGCAGAGATAAATCAACTGAAGAAAACAATTACCTCATACGACGACAAACTCGAAGACCTAGAAAATAGGTCGAGGAGGAACAACCTCCGAATTGTGGGACTAACTGAAGGGCAAGGAGATCGTGAACTCAGCAAATTTCTTGAAACGTGGTTCACAGCAGAACTGGAGTTACCTGAGATGTTGGGGCCGCTAAGAATCGAGCGTGCACATCGACTAGGGCCGAAGAACGTGGCGGAGGGAAGACCACGTGTAGTCATCTGCAAAATTCTCAATTTCAGTCACAAAAACGCCATACTGCAAGCCCTGCGCAACGGCAAAGAACTATACAGCGGGAACCGCAAAGTTCTTTGCTTTCAAGATTATTCATCGGCGGTGGCGGCGCAAAGAAAAAAGTTTTCATCGATATGCCCAGCGTTGGTGAATAAAAAGATTAAGTTTGCGCTATTATACCCTGCAAAGTTGAGAATCATTCATTCTTCGGGCACAAAGTTGTTTACCACTATGGAAGAAGCAAAACTATTTGTGCAACAGATGGAAGAGAGGCCGGAAACTTGAGAGCTAAGGATTGCACTGCTGAAAAAAAGACATTTTCTAACTGACTTCGCTAAATGCTTGAGAAAAAAGTATAAAGAAGAGACCTATAATTGAAATGAGAATTATAAACAGAGGATGTTGGGGCAGATGATACATAAAAGAGACTATCAATGGACACACTGAACAACGACACAAATTGGATTTAAGGTGGACATAATGCACACTGAAACCATTAGAGGGCCAATTGAAACACAAACAGGATAACAGGAAAGGACGATTTAAGCATGAAAAGTGGCCAAGAATCTTGGATATTAGGAAAGTATGTTATAATAGATATAGTATAAGGATATTAAGATATTACTTTTGTTGTTAGATATTTGATACTGCAGATAATGTAAGCTGCAAGGCCTGAAATCAGTTAAATTAGATTTGAAAGTATTACAATCTAGGTTTGAAAGAATCTGACAACACTAAGATCTCATAAGACTAATACTACTCTTGATTAACAATTGTAGAGACTGGCAAATTTAAAAGTCAAATGAGATGGGGGACTGAATGATAAAGAGGTAATACATACTCACACAATCATAAAAATATGTTATAATAGATATAGTATAATAAGGTTAAGATACTACTGTTGTTGATAACAAGTTGACACTGCAGGTCATATAAGTCGTAGAGCCTGAAATCAGTTACATTAGATTTAAAAGTATAACAAGCTTAGTTTGAAAGAATCTGATAATCATAAGATTATTTATGACTAATAATACTGCTTTTGCTTAATAATTGTAGAGAATGGCAAATCTAAATGTCAAATGTGTTGGGGGACTGAATGTTAAAGAGGTAATACTTACTCACACATACATGTATCATTAATGGAAGAACGAGCAGAAAAGGGACGGATACAAATAATGGGAGGAGGAGCGTTGAAAGTGACCTGCTTCCTACGGGAAGGAGAGGGCTAATGGGGGGGAATGGGGAGAGGGGGGAGGTTAGGGAACAGATAACTACAAGACAATGTAAGGGGGGGAAGGGGAAGAGAGTAACTCAATGTAACCTACAGACGCAAATAAATATGAAAATGAGAACATGGGGTATGAACAGGAGTGGTTGGAGGCTGGGCTGGCTACTCTTGATAGTAAAAGGTAATCAGATGATGGAAAATCGCTATATGAATGATAACTACTTAAGGTAGCATCCTGGAATGTGGGGGGAATACATTCCCCCATCAAGAGATCAAAAATATTGCGCCATCTTAAACATATAAGAGCAGATATTGCAATGCTCCAAGAAACACATTTGTCAGCAGAGGAGCATGCCAAATTAGCCAAATGGTGGGTGGCAGATTGTGTGGCAGCTGCGGCAATGGGTCGAAAAGGGGGAGTAGCCATACTTTTTCGGAAAGGGCTAGCAATCAAGATACATAAAACTATTTCAGACCCAGAGGGTAGATTTGTGCTAAGCATAGTAACCATTAATAAAAAAACTATAATTTTGGGAAATGTCTATGCTCCTAATGTGTTAGATTTAAAATTCTATAAGAAATTGCTTTCCCAAATCACTCAACTGGAAAACTTGCCCCTAGTGATGGGAGGAGATTTCAATATGACTTGGGACCCGAATATGGATAGATCGCATCCGCCTAAGGAGATAAGAAAAATAGATACTAGGGGTCTACCGGATTTATGTGAAATATTAGATTTAATAGATGTCTGGCGCACCTTGCATCCTATGGAGAAAGAATACACACACCAATCTAGAGCACATGGGTCAGCATCAAGAATTGATTACTTGCTGGTATCACGAACTATAATAACAGACATTACTGAGGTACACATAGATCCCTGTGTCATATCGGATCATTCAGTGGTCGGAATGACATGGAAGGGAGGAGAGGATGAAGACTTGCTAAAAAGCTGGACGTTTCCAACATACTTAATTAAAGATGCAAGATTTGGGGAGCTTTTACATGCTAAATGGGCAGAATTTAAGCATTTTAATGAAGGCTCAGTGGATGAGATCAGCACTTACTGGGAAGCAGCGAAAGCGGTGTTGCGGGGGGAAATAATTAGCTATGTCACGCACTATAAACGAATGAGAGACAGAGAAATAATGAGACTAGAACAACTTTTAGGTAAATTACACCGCCAATACGGTATGAACCCTAGTAATGATATCAGACAAGAGATTCTGACCATACAAGCAACTTTAAATGCCAAACTACATGAGAGAGAAGTGAAATCTCAGGCCTACTATCGCTTTCAACTCTACAAGCACGGGAATAAAGGGGGCAAATATTTAGCTCGACTTATAGCATCTAAGGTTAATTCCCGAAATATAACAACTATTAAACAAAAAAATGGGGAAACTCATACACTCTAATAAAGAAATTCGACAAGCTTTTCAAAATTTTTATCAAGAACTTTATAAGAGGGCAGATCAAGACGAGCTACAGGGGGAGTCTTACTTAGAGGGTGTTCACATTCCGAGGCTGCAAAGTAGAGACAGAAAGCGGCTAAATGCTAGGATTAGTGAAGACGAGGTAGGATGGGCAATCAAACAAAGTAAATCAGGCAAGGCATCAGGTCCAGACGGTTTTAAAGCAGAATTTTATAAGATGATGGGGGACTCGATTCTCCCTACCTTGACTGAAATGTTCAATGACTGGATAGAGAAGGGGGCCTTGTCTGATAATATGAATTTAGCTAGGATAGTAGTATTTCCTAAACCAAAACGAGATGAACAGCTGGTTACATCATATAGACCCATTTCCCTAATTAATCAAGAGGCAAAATTATTTGCAAAAATATTGGCCAAAAGATTAGGAGGGATATTGCCTCATCTAATTCATCCAGCACAGGTGGGTTTTGTCCAAGGGCGAACAAGTACAAAAAACTTGCGGAATATTTTGGCGTCATTGGAAGGACTAGGTCACTCCAAAGAACAAGCTGTGATGATCAGCTTCGACGCAGAAAAAGCATTCGACAGAGTGGAATGGCCCTTTCTATACTCGGTGCTACAGAAATATGGATTTAATGGCACCTTTGTGCAGGCAATTAGAGCACTATATCATAACCCAAGGGCACAAGTGCTGGTAAATGGAAATATATCGGGGGAAATTCAGATCACTAGGGGAACTAGACAAGGTTGTCCTTTGTCGCCTCTGTTATTTGCACTTCAATTAGACCCATTAATTAGAGACATACATGATTGTGCAGCGATAACAGGGGTACATATTAAAAATCAGGAATTTAAGATAGCTGCATTTGCGGATGACTTGTTAATGATTATTACGAAGCCAAAAGATACTCTAGAGAATCTTTTACAAATTTTCAGAGAATATGGAGATTATTCGGGTTTCAAACTGAATATAGACAAGTCAGAAGCGCTTCAAATTAATGTGGACATACACGAGTTATGGGGGGGAGATTTCCCTTTGAAGCAGGCACATAAATCTTTTGTATATTTGGGTATACAGTTGCCGGCCAGACCAAAAGAGCTATATCATTTAAATGTTGAAAAATTACTGGAACAGACAGCACAGCAGTTGGCATCATGGGGCACGCTAACACTCTCGCTCATAGGGAGGATCAACCTTCTTAAAATGGTGATCTTACCGAGATGGTTATATATGTTGCAGATCTTACCAATAGCCCTGTTGCAGAAAGATATAAAGCGCTTATACCGAATGCTGCTCAGATTCTGTTGGGCTAAGAAAAAAGCTAAAATACAACAAAAATACATGTTGGGAGGATGGAGACAGGGGGGTTTGGGAATTCCCAATCTTAAATATTATAATATGGCATGTTTATTGCGACTGGTGAGAGATAGATTATTTCATGCTTCCGACTATACACCTATAGAGATGGAAGATGCATTATTTAACCCATATCACTTTACTACCCTAATGCATTTGCGGAGCGGGGAAACTCCTCCTAGAATTAGGCACAATATTTTACTTAAACCCATGAGAGAGGTATGGAAATTTATAGGCAAACTATTAGGCGGAGACTCGAGAATAACGGAGTTAATAAGTATTAGAGGGAATCCGGCCTTCCAACCAGGAATGGAGAACAAAATCTTTGATGACTGGGGAAAGATAAGTGTGGAAACCCTGGCAGACGTACTAGGAGAGAATGGGGATATTAAGCCACTGCCGCAGCTGCTTCATCAAGAGGAACCTGGATGGCAAGATACTTATGCGCACTATCAGCTTAAACATTACATACAAAATTTAAATAAAGAAGCACTTATAATTAGGTTAGGTAATAAAATTATTACCTTCTTTGAGGAAATTACAGAAAATGCCCCTTCTATATCGCAATTATATCAGAGACTATGGAGCCTAACTCCTGCGAAGGAGATGACTTTGTTGAAACAGAAATGAGAAAAAGATATGGGAAGGAACTTGCAATCCTGGGATATAATGGCACAAATCAAAAGTATTCCATGCCTGATAGGGGGAAATGATTATAGGGAATGTGCATTTAGAATGATACACAGGGCATACTTTACACAGGTTCAATTGTATAAAGCAGGGGGTATAGAAACAGCTCTTTGTGTAAAATGTCATAATGCCGAGAACTCCATTTATCATGCGATGTGGAAATGTGTATTAATACAACGATATTGGAGACAAATAACTAACTATCTTACAGGCATGTTATGTAGTAGAGTAGATATGAATCCATTACATCTCATATTGGATATGAAGGAGGTACAATCGAGTTTAAATGCAGATAAAGTATTGCTAAAGCGCAAATTATGTTTGATAGCAAGGAAATGTATTATGCAGCACTGGACTACACACAACCCGCCAAATTTCTGGCATTGGCGTAATCAGGTACATCAATTGTTGGTTTGGGAAGCAAAAGAGGCTAAAGGAAATGATAAAAGAAAAACGAGATTTCTTAAAATCTGGGGATGCTACTTGGAAAAAATGACGCAGAAAGGGCGAAGTCTGATTATTAATACCTTATGAGTGGACTTTATGCGATACTGGAAAGTATGGGGAATTTTATAGGTTACAGGGGGAACCATGAAGAATAAGAGGGCAGGGAGGGTGGGAAGGGGGAAAGGGAAATAGTAGGTATAAGGATGGAAGAATGCAACATTATACTATGGTGGGAACTAATAATGGATTTGTTGTACTAATATCGGATAATGAAGGTGGCACAATATTTGGTTATGTTAGATGTTGACAATAATGCAATGTTCTGTTGAATTCATGGATAATACAAATTAATGAAACACACAGAGAAAGAAAAAGAAACACACTATCCTTGTGTAAGATAATTATTGTTTTATTATGCTGTTACAAGATAATGGAGGAACAAAAAAAAATACTTGTATTAGTTCTATAATGTCTATAAGATGTGGATATGTTGATTTCTTTCATAATAAAAAACAGTTGAAACATAAAAAAAGAAGGGGTCCAAGGACAGATCCCTGAGGAACTCCAACAGAGAGCGGGATGGGGGTGGAGGAAGAGCCTTGAGAATGTACACTGAAGGTACGGTGGGAGAGATAAGCGGAGAACCAGGAGAGGACAGAGCCCTGGAACCCAAATGAGGATAGTGCAGCAAGAAGTAAATTATGACTGACAGTGTCAAAAGCGGCGGATAGGTCGAGGAGGATGAGGATGGAGTAGTGACCTTTGGATTTGGCAAGGAACAGGTCATTACAGACTTTAGTGAGTGCCGTTTCTGTCGAGTGTAGAGGGCGAAAACCGGATTGAAGCGGATCGAGGATGGCATGAGAGGAGAGAAAATCAAGGCAGCAGCTGTGAACGGCGCGTTCAAGTATCTTGGAGAGGAAGGGTAGGAGGGAGATGGGGTGGTAGTTGGAAGGACAAGTAGGGTCTAGTGATGGTTTTTTGAGAAGTGGTGTGACTACAGCATGCTTGAAGGTGTCAGGGACAGTTGCAGTGGAGAGAGAGAGGTTGAGGATATGACAGATGGGGGGGGGGGGTGACAGTAGGAGAGATGGTGTTTAGTAAGTTGGTGGGGATGGGATCAGAGGAACAGGTGGTGCATATCGAGGAGGAAACAAGGTGGGCGGTTTCCTCCTCGGTGATATCAGGAAAAGAGGAGAAGGAGGCCTGGGTTGGTTGGTTGAGGGAGTGGGTTAAAGGGTGAAGAGGAGGAGGTGGCTTGGTAGTGAATTTGAGGTTGATCTTCTGCACCTTGTCAAGGAAGTAGTCAGCTAGTGATTGAGGAGAGAGTGAGGGGGGGTGGGAGCAGAGGGCACTTTGAGGAGGGAGTTAAGGGTGGTGAAGAGACGACGAGGGTTGGAGCCGAGAGAATTAGTCAATTGGGTGTAATAGTCCTGTTTGGCAAGGAATAGGGAGGACTGAAAGGAGGATAGCATGAATTTGTAATGAATGAAGTCGCTATGGGTGCGAGATTTCCTCCAGAGGCGTTCGGCAGATCGGGCGCAGGAGCGAAGGAATCGGATGCAAGGGGTCAGCCAGGGCTGGGAATTAGTACGCCTTGTGGGACGGGAGATGGATGGTGCAAGTGTGTCCAGAGCAGTGGAGAGAGTGGCATTGTAAGCAGAGACAGCCTTGTCGACAGACTCGGAGGACATGATGGAAGGGAGGAGATTAGAGATACAAGAGGATAAGGAGGGAGGGTCGACAGCCTGGAGATTCCTGAAAGTAGTGGTTAGTGTTGGGCGGGACTGAGGGGGAGGCTGATGAAGTGTGAAGGTGATCAGGTGATGATCTGAGAGGGGAAGAGCATTTTAGTAAGATTTTCAATTCTAACAATAAGTAAATGGTCTAAGTAGCACACAACTTTGGCAAAAACACAACAGGTGAGGTATAGATTTCTGTGTATATGTTACATTCCCCTAACTAGGAGTCAGGCATGCAAAGAACACAAATCTCAGTATTCAAAATGGTAAACTCCAACCACTATGCTCATGCCTAACCACTTTAGTTTTTGTAGTTCTCTGGTTTCAGCTCAACCCCAACTTTAAATCTGCTTATGGAGAAAATCCTCTTAAAAAAAAAAAAAAGGGACCCAACCAAATTTAGCAAAGATATTTTTATATCAGAAATATGCAGTTTTGCCATAATGGCACCAATAAATGCCACTGAATTATTTAAATAAACTGGTGTGAATGTGCACTTCATATCTAAGCTAATGCCACCTGGTTGGGTTCAATTATATCAATTTGATGCTCTAAGTTAACCTATATATTTGATACTTGGATATCAAAGTGACCAAAATTCTTGAATAAAGATATAACCTTTTGACTAAACAGGGGTAAGTATTAAAGCTGCAGCTTTAGCTCGGCCTCATAGGTCAGGAAAAGATCAAGTAGAGAAGAAGCATGAGGATCTCTGGTGTGGCTCAGCTGACAAACTGTCTCTTGCAAAGTGCTGTTGCATTGCTCCTGATGAGCTGCACACCCTCAGCTCCCACACACTTGAGACTGCCAAAGGCACAGAACAGGATTTTCCAGAAAGTCCTGACACAACAAAGCTCCATCAATGCTTGCTACTAACAAGGACCAGGGCCGCCGAGAGTGGGGGGGCAGGGGGGACAAAATTCCCCCGGTCCAGGCCTCCAAAGGGGGCCTGGTGCCGCAGTCCCACCTGCCCTCCGTTGTCGACTGTCTGCCACCGGGCCAGGCCCCCTGCATTGAAATAACAGCGCCTCTTATCTCCGTGTGAAAGCGCTGCAGGCAGCAGAGCAGCAGATCGCCTCTCTTCGGGCCTCCTTCCCTCCCTGTGTCCCGCCCTCATCTGATGTAACTTCCATGAAGGCGGGACACAGGGAGGGAAGGACGCCCGAAGGGAAGCGATCTGCTGCTCTGCTGACTACAGCGCTTTCACACGGAGGTGAGAGGCACTGTGATTTCAATGCAGGGGGCCCGGCCCGGTGGCGGACAGAGAGGAGCGGGTGGAGGGGGAGCAGTAGGGGAGGGGCCCTGGGAGCGGCCTTGTCCCGGGCTCGGCCCAGTCTCTCGGCGGCCCTGACAAGGACTAGGACATTCATTGTACTTAAAAGTAAAACACAAGGCTAGGGGGGAGGGAGCAACTGGGTACTGCCTACTGCCTACCTTCCACTATGTGCCTGTCCCAGGGAAGGCATTCTTTCACTATTTGTGCTAGTGATCAGATGTACCTCACATACACAATACATAGCCTCTTTCTTCATGCACCAAGAGGGCACACAGTACACATATTACAGGAGGATAACAGACTCAGGGCCCTGTTTTCTAAGCTGCGCTGTAGGCCCGCTAATATTTTTAGCATGTGCTAAAAATTAGCGTGCGCTAAAGTAAGAGGCACTCATATATTCCTATGGGTGTCTCTAGCAGCAAGCGCTAAAAATGCTAGCGCACCTTAGTAAACAGGGCCCTCACTGTCTTGCTCTCAAGATAGTGGAGGTGGGGCGCTTAAGAATTAAAATTTTAAGTATGCTACAAGATTATTCATTTGAAGAAAACCCAGAAGTGCACATAAATGTATGTGAGCAAAGCTTCACAGTTTAGAAAACAATCATAATATACAATCATATATTACTGTACAAAGACATTATTTAAAAAAAGAACAAAAACAAAGCGTCCTAGACTGACCTCTCTGTCTGGTGTTAAAGTGCCTTCATCCTGCTGATCTGTAAGTGAGGAAGTACGACTCCTGTTCCCTGCAACTGGTGGAGATGGTCTAGGACAGCTCTGTAAAAAGAGGAAGGACCCATCAAACAGGAGCGTTAGGGAAGTAAGAAATGTGCAAGAATTACTGTCATTGCACAAAAAGGGTCTTTATATGCAAGGTGCAGCCAACTACAATCTTGACTACAGAGACAGGGAGATGCCACAAAGGACTGAAGCCAATTTTTTCCTATTTTTACAGTCAAACCCACTTAATATCATATACAAGGGGCTTTTCAAATCTGTGACATTAAGGAGAAATTATGCCTTACCTGATCATTTTCTTTTCTTAAATCAGTGATACCACTCTGAATCAATGGGTTGTTATCCCCTTCTACCAGCAGATGGAGGTGGAGAAAACTGAATTCTACCAGTGACATTACTGTATAAAAAGCTGTGGTGCTCCCTGGAACAATCCAGTGTGGATTTACCTAAGTAACGGAAAGTCCCTTTGCACAATGCACAAGCCCCATCAACCAGTGCAATAGCAATGATAAGCAAGTGAGCAAAACGGTTCCAAAGGTCTGGATATTCTCCTTCAATGAATATGCATGAGAGATTTGCATGCACTGCCTCCTTAGTGTGCAGATCTCTTTCATGTATATTCATTGTGGATATCCTGAAAACCTGGCCTGCCTGTGGACCTCAAGGACTGGAATTGAATAGCCCTGGTGTACAGGCTAGTTTACAAGTGCGGGAGGATTGTGCTGCGCGCATGCTCGGCACAATTCGCCTGCCCTTCTACCCCATGATCAGAGATAATTGCGCTGCTTAAATTTGCATGCATTATCTCTGATCATCTGTGCGGTAAAGCCCCGTGCTGTTCCAGCCCTATTTTTAGAGCGCTGTTTGGAACAGCGCGGGGCTTTGTTCATCTGCCTGTCAGAGACTGTGCAGTAATGAAGACAAGGCAGCTAAGTAGAGGCATTGGCAAGCGTTTATTGGATGGATTGCGTTCTTTGAGACAAGGAACAAAACCACAGGCTGCGGTGGAGCAATGGTGTGAAACCATGAAGGGGGTGGAGGGGCTGGGTCTTTGAAGGTAGCTCACGTGCAACTTTCTTCAAATCAATCACCTTACTTTCTAATTCTTCCTACTTTCTTACTCATCTATATGTTACAACTTTGCCTTACCCTTCACTACCAATTATAATGTTCTAGTACATATTGTGTTGTCATTGCAAGTAGTATACCATGCCATACTTTGTATTGTTGTTCGAATATTTTTACTGCTCTAATTGCCTCCTGCTTGTGTTTGATCTATTCTTACTGTATACCGCCTTGAGTGAATTCCTTCAAAAAGGTGGTAAATAAATCCTAATAAATAAATAAAGAGAGGAGCTGAAGAGGAGGGGAAAGGCTTATGGGAGGCTAAGTTGGAGATAAGAGAATAAAAAGCTGGAAAGAGACTGAGAGCATTCCAATAAGAAAAATTAATTGTCCACACAACAGTGGTTAAAAAAAGTTTTAAGTTTTTAATGACTGGAAAAATATCAGATTTAGTAAACATACACTGCTTCAGTAGCTTTCAAGCTTGCAAGCAATATGTATGAAAAAATGTGTCTTTTTTATAACTTTATGTTTTGCTAGTACAAGATGAAATGCATTTTTATTTCTTCTGTTACACTGCTCATAGAAACTACTACTAATAATCATTTATACAGCGCTACTAGATGTATGCAGCGCTGTACACATTATATGCAGATACTTTCTCTGTCCCTAGAGGGCTCACAATCTAAGTCTTTGTACCTGGGGCAATGGAGGGTTAAGTGACTTGGCCAAGGTCACAAGGAGCTGCAATGGGAATCGAACCTAGGTAGCCAGGATCAAAGTCCGCTGCACTAACCATTAGGCTACTCCTTGACTTCTTGGGATTAACAATTTTGATCTTTTATTCTATAACTGGTGAGAGTTTGTCTTTATTCTGTGTGTGAGAGATGAGAGATTCTGCTATGTGTGTAGAAATTAGATTTGTTTAGCTGTTCCAGTAGGTGGTGTACTGGTGTTCTCTATCTGCAGTGCTGCCTTTTTAAAAGTACAGTTCTTGTTGTTTGTGCCCTGAGAGTCGGTGCTGTTATGATATGGAAAGTTTACTACAGTCATAAATTCTGAGTAACTTATTTGCAAGGTTTTGTGTTACTTCACAAAGTATTTAGCAGTGGAGGGACTGTGTGTTGCTCTTGCTGAGGTGATGCCAGGATTTGAATAATTATTTTGCAAGCTCTAAGGGGAAATATCCAAGGTCTCCTCTGTACAGACTCCAGAACAGGTAATAAAAATTTTTTAAACAAATCTTTGTATGTAGACAGTAAATTCAATATGAATTTTGTTTATTATTCAACCCATGTGTTCAGAAAAATCCGCGATCAAGCGGAGAACTCGAACGCCCCACGGGAAAACACAAGTACAGGTAAAAGTGGGATGTTTTGACCACGGAAATACAAATCCTGGAGACAAATATCTTAAAAAGCTTCTTTATTGATGAAAAGACTCGACACAACTGCTGGGTTTCGGCCTACCGGCCTGCATCAGGAGTCTGCCCCAATGGCGTGACGTATATGAATCTTAAATGCCAGAAACGCAATTTGGTCCTTGTCCCGAACCAAGCGTAATGTAATTGGCTGTATACAGAAATGGTCTTGAAAAAGACTGTGCGTGGTGAACTTGCTCGTAGTGGGTCGCTAGAAGCGTAGCATAAAACGTAACAGAATATAACCATATATGTGTAATGGAAGAAAACAGGAAAATCCTTATATGAACAATAAGTTAAAATAAGAGAAATCACATGATTTAGAAGAAATGAAACTTGTATCAGTATATAAGTACAGAATGAGAAAGTTTTGCTGAGCAGATTTTGCTATTCAGTCTGAGCGTCTAGCTTTTCTGGGTGACAAACTGCTCCAGAGAGAACAATAATTTTGTATTAGCTTTGAGAAATACCAATAAAGATTTTTACTTGGTCGCACCACATCTAAGTCTGAATTGGCTCTCTTATTCCAGCCAAGGAGATTTATCTCAGAGGGCTGAAGTGTCTTCCCTTCCTACAGGGCAAGGGATTGGGGAGATTACAGCATCTGCCCAAGCAGAAGAAAGTCCCTTTTTGTAATGCATCCAGCCCCATCAACCAATGCAGCAACAATTATAAGAAAGTGAGCAAAAGAACACAGAATGGCACACGCTACCTGCATATGCCAGGGAATAGCCAAATCATGGGAACCCCATATGGCTGCAAATTAGAATCAGATCTTTTTCTTCAATTACTTCTAATAGGAAAAGACAAAGCATACCCGGAACCATGGGCCAAGGTCCTTCAAGGGCAGGATTTCAGAACAGTGATGCTGACTAAAGAAAAGAAAATCATGAGGTAAGAAAATTTTTCCTCTTAGCATCAACTTACACTGTTCTGAACCAGTGGGATATACAGAAGCAGACCTAATTGGGAGGGGGGGAGAAGAAAAGGCCTCCCCCTCCGAATGAGAGCTCTGCCAAAGTCCAAACAGACCCTGGACAAATTATCCAACCAGTACTGCTTAGCAAAAGGAATGAAGCGAAGACCACATCACCGCCATGCAAATCTCCTCAGGTGAAATAGTACGGGGGCCTCCGCCCAGGATGTCACCTAAGCCATGGTTGAATGGGAATTCAGTCCTTGAGGCACCGGAAGACCCATACAACCTAATACAATCAATGGTATTAAGCCATTTAGATTACCGCAACGGAATCTATGCAGGTTGTAAAGAACAACTAATTAAGAAACTTCAGACCGCCCAGAATACAGCAGCGAGACTGATCTTCGGAAAATCAAAATTTGAAAGTGCCAAACCCCTTTGTGAAAAATTGCATTGGCTTCCAATCAAAGAACGCATTGCCTTCAAGGTTTGCACTCTGGTCCACAGGATTATTTATGGCATAGTTCCTAGATACATAGTTCCTAATAAATCTGCCACCCAGAAACAGTACCAGTCTATCCTGAACTTACTTAAATTTACATTATCCAGACTGCAATGGTCTTAGATACAAATCAACTTATGCATCCAGCTTCTCTTACATAAGTACACAACTGTGGAAAGCACTGCCTAAAACCGTGAAATCAATTCATAACCATCTTAACTTCAGGAAGTCACTGAAAACCACCTTGTTTAAGAAGGCCTACCCCTCAAACCCAACTTAATTTTCTACTTCCTGTGATAACAGCAAAACTATGGACCGTATTGGACTTTTTATCATATTTTTGTTGCCTTATACTCATGTTATTTATAGGTTTACTACTATTTTGTGTATTTGTATTTTACCGAACCGGAGCCTGCCTCTACGGTATTATGTAAGCCACATTGAGCCTGCAACTAAATGGGAAAATGTGGGGTATAAATGTGTTAAATAAATATTAACATAGGCGGACTCAACAGCCACCTTAATCCACCTCGCAATAGACACCTTAGAAACCACCCGTCCCTTCTGAGGACTATGAAAGAGTACAAAGAGAAGATCAGTAAGATAAAAACTTATTTGCGTCCTTCAGGTACCGGAGACGCACCCTCTGTCCCTTCTGAGGACTATGAAAGAGTACAAAGAGAAGATCAGTAAGATAAAAACTTATTTGCGTCCTTCAGGTACCGGAGACGCACCCTCTGTCCCTTCTGAGGACTATGAAAGAGTACAAAGAGAAGATCAGTAAGATAAAAACTTATTTGCGTCCTTCAGGTACCGGAGACGCACCCTCTGTCCCTTCTGAGGACTATGAAAGAGTACAAAGAGATGATCAGTAAGATGAAAACTTATTCGTGTCCTTCAGGTACCGGAGAAGTACCCTCTGCATACCAGTATGTGGAGCCTCTGGTCCATAGGAGAAGATCCCTCCACCATGAATGAGGGGAAACATCTTCTGGTTCACATGGAATGGACTTTCAGCAGAAAGGGAGGAACCATATGCAAGACCACTGAATCTTCCACAAAAGACAGATACGGTTCCCGGCAAGATAGAGCCTGAATTTGAGACCCTCAGAGAAGAGATGATCACTACCAGAAACAGTCTTAAGTATTAGGTCCTTGATGGAAGCCAAGCCCCCCAACAATGCCTGGAGAACCAAATCAAGATCCCATGAAGGAAAGAAAGGATGAAGCGGAGGCCATAAGTGCCCCACTCCCTTCAAGAAATCGAGCCACCTGCTTGTGCAAAGCTAGAGAAGTGCACTTCACCTTTCCCCGAAAGCTGGAAAGTGCAACCACCCAGGGAGATCAAGGCATGTCCCTGCTGTGGGCCCTACTGCAGGAACCTCAGAATGTCAAACCTGAGCCCTCCAGGTGGATAGGGCCCATTCCCTGCACAAGGATTCAAAAACCCACCAGACCCTGACATAAGTCACAGTCATGGAGGTATTCCTGGACCGAGCAAGTAGAAATCACTGTGAAGGAAAACCCGTGCTTCTCAAAGCACTGCCATTCAATGGCCAAAAGCCAAAAGAAATTCCAGATCCTCCATGTCTACCAGCCCCAGCCGAAGGAGCCCCAAACCCCTGGGCAGAGGACGAGGGTCGCCTACCAGCAAGCAACAGAGATCCACATACCAAGGTCTGCGGGGCTAATCCAGCGCCACCAGCAAAACCAAATAAGGATTACTCGCAATCCTGCATGACATTTGGCCCATCAGAGGCCACAGAGGGAACACAAGAGTAGCTCCACTACTACTCAAGTCAAATGAGAAGGCCCCCAGCAGTCCACTATGGGTTGAAAGGCCTGCTGCCCCAGCTCCAATTCTCCCAGATCCAGAAGAGATTGACTGAGAAAGTCCCCTTGCACATTGTCCTTGCCCACAATATGGATAGCTGAAAAAGCCTGCAGGTACACTTCCATCCAGCAGCAGAGGCTTGCCACCTCCAGGGCCACTGCTCGACTCCGGATCCTGCCGTTTGTGGATGTACGTCACTTGCCATCACAATGTCCGACATTCTGACCGCTTTCCCTTTCAGGAACAGCTGAAACTCCAGCAGAGCCAAACCAGACCACCCAGGTCTCCAGGCAGTTGATGAACCAGAATGCCTCCTAGCTGGACCAGGTGCCCTGTACTACTGGTCCCAGACAGTGAGCTCCCCAGCCAAGGAAACTTGCATCCATGGTGACCAGTATTCACTGAGGAGGATCCAGAGGGACCCCCTCAATAAGTTAATCAGAATGTCCCAATAGGCCAGACTGAGCCTGGCCTTGGGCAAAAGCAGAAGACTGAAAGTCCTGAGAGGCCTGAGCCGGGATAACAGGGCTTGCTGAAGAGGGCACATATAAGCTCTCACCCAAGGCATCACATCTAAAGACACTGCAATGGAGCCCAGGAGCTGCAAGAAGTCCCAGACTGCGGGCTCCAGAACATCACACAACTGATGTTTCTGTGGCTGTAGCTTCTCCATCTACTCCTCCAGGAGAAACACCATCCCCCAGCAAATATCAAAGCAAACTCCCAGGTACTCTAGAATCTGAGGCGGAAACAGATGGCTCTTGGGACGATTCACAACCCAACCCAGGGACTCAAGGAGGGAGATGACCTGATCAGTGGCCTGACTGGCCTCCGCTGCTGAGTCTGCCCGAATTTATGTATTTATGTATTTAATTTGTTTTCCCCTCTATCTTTCCAGTTCTAGGCGGACTACAAAAATACAAAGACAATTTAGCAAAAAATAAACATACAATGTATAATCGTATAAAATTAAAATGAAACCAATCAAAACACAGTCAACTACATATAATTCTCCATTACACATTCAGCCAGCTGTCCAGGTACAAGTGAACCTGAACCCCATGGTGCTGAAGATACACTGCCTCCACCACCAACGCCTTAGAAAATGTGTATGGCGCCATAAGAACTCACCCATATCCTTAAACAGCTTCTCCAGGTCCTCTCTAAAGAGCAACCGCCCCCTCAAGGACAGCCAACTCAACAGCTTTTTGGAAGCTGCATCCGCCACCCAGTGGCAAACCCACAACCACCAGCATGCAAGCACTGAAGCATTCACTGAGTGGAAAGCTAAGCAGACCAAACCATACAGAATGTCCACCAAAAACTGGACATCCCCACAGAAAAGGCCAGACGACGATGCTGATCCACACTGTCACGGAGCTCCTTCAGAGTCAAGCCCCCCTCGACCGGCACAGCAGTCGCCTTAGTAACCACCATGACCAGAGCATCCACCTTAGAAAAGACCAACACCTTTCAACTTCATCCAGAGCAAAGGTATAAAGATCAAAAGAATAGACATACAGGGTCAAACCAATGGTCTACCTAGTCCAGTGTCCTGCTTCACAGTGGCCAATCCAAGTCACAAGTACCTGGCAGAAACACAATTAGTAGCAATATTCCAATTTACCAATCCCGGGGCAAGCAGTGGCTTCACCCATATCCATCTCAATAACAAACTATGGACTTTTCCTCCAGGAACTTGTCAAAAACCGTTTTTTTTAAACCCAGATACGATAACGGCTGTTACTAAATCCTCTGGCAAAGAGTTCCAGAGCTTAACTATTCTTTGAGTGAAAAAAATATTTCCTCCTATTTGTTTTTAAAGTATATCCATGTAATTTTTGAGTGTCCCCCTGGTTTTTGTTATTTTTGAAAGAGTGAAAAAAATCGATTCACCACTCAGGATTTTATAGATCTCAATCATATCCCCAATCAACCGTCTCTTTTCGAAGCTGAAGAGCCCTAATCTCTTTAGCCTTTCCTCATATGAGAAGAGTTCCATCCACTTTATCATTTTGGTCACTCTTCTTTGAACCTTTTTTAATTCCGCTATATCTTTTTTGAGATACGGAGACCAGAACTGAATGCAATACTCAAGGTGAGGTCACACCATCGAGCGATTCAGAGGCATTATAATATTCCTGGTCTTATTTTGCATCCCTTTCCTAATAATTTCTAGTATCCTGTTTGCTTTTACGGCCACCACCACACACTGAGCCAATTTCAGCGTATTGTCTACAATGACATCTAGATCTTTTTCTTGGGTGCTGACTCCTAAGGTGCACTCTAGCATCAGGTAACTTTGATTTGTGTTATTCTTCCCAATGTGCATCACTCTGCCTTTGTCCACATTAAATTTCATCTGCCATTTGGATGCCCTGTCTTCCAGTTTCCTAAGGTCTTCCTGCAATTTTTAATAATTCGCATGCGTTTTGACAACATTGAATAGTCTTGTGTCATCTGCAAATTTAATCACCTCACTCTTCGTTCCATTTTCCAGATCATTTATAAATATGTTAAATAGCACTGGTCCTAGTACAGATCCCTGAGGCATTCCACTATTCACGCACCTCCATTGAGGAAAATGGCCATTTATCCATATCCTTGGTTTTCTGTCCAATAGCAAATTCCTAATCAACAGAAGGTCATTGCCTCCTATCCCATAACTTTTTAATTTTCTCAGGAGTCTTTCATGAGGAACTTTGTCAAAAGTCTTCTGAAAATCTAGACACACTACATCAACAAGCTCACCTTCATCCACACCCAATGAAGCAAATTGGTGAGGCAAGATTTTCCTTGCTGACTCTGTTCCATTAAGCCATGTTTGTCTATGTGTTTCATAATTTTATTCTTTATAATAGTTTCCACTATTTTCCCCAACACTGAAGTCAGGCTTACCGGATCACCCCGGAACCTTTTTTAAAAATCGGTGTTACATTGGCCACCCTCCAACCTTAATGACAGGTTACAGATCACTAACAACAGATTGGCAATTTCATGTTTGAGTTCTTTCAGTACCCTGGGATGTATGCCATCAAGTCCAGGTGATGTATCACTCTTTAACTTATCAATATCGCTCAGTACATCTTCCAAGTTCACCGAGATTTCTTTCAGTTCCTTCCCCTTGAAAACCATTCCCAGTACAGGTAGATCTCTCATATCTTCTTCTGTAAAGACCAAAGCAATGAATTCATTCAATCTCTCCGCTATGGCCTTGTCCTCCCTAAGTGCCCCTTTTGCTCCTTTATGATCCAACGGTCCTACAGATTCCCTCAAAGGCTTTCTGTTTTTGATGTACCTGAAAAAGGAGTCATTATGAGTTTTTCTCTCCATGCAAGTTTTTCTTTATATTCTCTTTTAGCCTTCTTTATCAATGCTTTGCATCTAGCTTGGCACTGCTTATGTTGCTTACATTACATTAAGGTCTTATAGCCACTACAACCAATAAGTTCTACGCAGATAACAAGAAAAAGAGCATACGCCAGATAGTTGTACAAAATAGTCACAATCATCAGAAACAAACTTTAAAATCTATGGATTAAGAAAAATATTTTTTTTAAAGGACAGTCTTTATTTCCCACACTCATAATAATGTTTTGTTTGCCTAAGAAAAGAAGGAAGAGAATTCCAACTATAAGCTGCCTGATAGGTTAGTGAGGACTGTAAAGGAAACATGGCTTTTACTTTATGACCAGTAGGGAATCCTAACATAAAAATATTTCTAGTTACTCCACTATAATTAAATAATGCAGGGAATCTCCATAGAAAGCTTCTTATTTTCTTCATTTAGATCCTTTTTCCATTCTTTAAAGGATGCTCTTTTGGATCTAATAGTATCTTTCACTTTACCTTTTAACCATTCTGGCTGTCCTTTGCTAATACGTGGAATACATCTGTTCTGGGCTTCCACAATGGTATTTTTAAACAATGTCCATGCCTGATTTAAAGTCCTAACCTTTGCGGCCGGCCCTTTCAGCTTCTTTTTAACTTTTTCTTCATTTTGTCATAGTCGCCCTTTCAAAACGTATATGCTGCTACAGTAGATTTCTTTAATGACTTCATTTCGGATATCAACTCAAATTTGATCATGTTATGATCACTCCCTGTGATTCAACACCGTTACCTCTCGTACCATGCCCTGCATTCCACTAAGGACTAGATCTAAAATACAGTGGGGGAAATAAGTATTTGATCCCTTGCTGATTTTGTAAGTTTGCCCACTGACAAAGACATGAGCAGCCCATAATTGAAGGGTAGGTTATTGGTAACAGTGAGAGATAGCACATCACAAATTAAATCCGGAAAATCACATTGTGGAAAGTATATGAATTTATTTGCATTCTGCAGAGGGAAATAAGTATTTGATCCCCCACCAACCAGTAAGAGATCTGGCCCCTACAGACCAGGTAGATGCTCCAAATCAACTCGTTACCTGCATGACAGACAGCTGTCGGCAATGGTCACCTGTATGAAAGACACCTGTCCACAGACTCAGTGAATCAGTCAGACTCTAACCTCTACAAAATGGCCAAGAGCAAGGAGCTGTCTAAGGATGTCAGGGACAAGATCATACACCTGCACAAGGCTGGAATGGGCTACAAAACCATCAGTAAGACGCTGGGCGAGAAGGAGACAACTGTTGGTGCCATAGTAAGAAAATGGAAGAAGTACAAAATGACTGTCAATCGACAAAGATCTGGGGCTCCACGCAAAATCTCACCTCGTGGGGTATCCTTGATCATGAGGAAGGTTAGAAATCAGCCTACAACTACAAGGGGGGAACTTGTCAATGATCTCAAGGCAGCTGGGACCACTGTCACCACGAAAACCATTGGTAACACATTACGACATAACGGATTGCAATCCTGCAGTGCCCGCAAGGTCCCCCTGCTCCGGAAGGCACATGTGACGGCCCGTCTGAAGTTTGCCAGTGAACACCTGGATGATGCCGAGAGTGATTGGGAGAAGGTGCTGTGGTCAGATGAGACAAAAATTGAGCTCTTTGGCATGAACTCAACTCGCCGTGTTTGGAGGAAGAGAAATGCTGCCTATGACCCAAAGAACACCGTCCCCACTGTCAAGCATGGAGGTGGAAATGTTATGTTTTGGGGGTGTTTCTCTGCTAAGGGCACAGGACTACTTCACCGCATCAATGGGAGAATGGATGGGGCCATGTACCGTACAATTCTGAGTGACAACCTCCTTCCCTCCGCCAGGGCCTTAAAAATGGGTCGTGGCTGGGTCTTCCAGCACGACAATGACCCAAAACATACAGCCAAGGCAACAAAGGAGTGGCTCAGGAAGAAGCACATTAGGGTCATGGAGTGGCCTAGCCAGTCACCAGACCTTAATCCCATTGAAAACTTATGGAGGGAGCTGAAGCTGTGAGTTGCCAAGCGACAGCCCAGAACTCTTAATGATTTAGAGATGATCTGCAAAGAGGAGTGGACCAAAATTCCTCCTGACATGTGTGCAAACCTCATCATCAACTACAGAAGACGTCTGACCGCTGTGCTTGCCAACAAGGGTTTTGCCACCAAGTATTAGGTCTTGTTTGCCAGAGGGATCAAATACTTATTTCCCTCTGCAGAATGCAAATAAATTCATATACTTTCCACAATGTGATTTTCCGGATTTAATTTGTGATGTGCTATCTCTCACTGTTACCAATAACCTACCCTTCAATTATGGGCTGCTCATGTCTTTGTCAGTGGGCAAACTTACAAAATCAGCAAGGGATCAAATACTTATTTCCCCCACTGTAGCTCCCCCCCTTGTCAATTCTTGGACTAGTTGTTCATTTATTACATCTAAAAATTTTACCTTCCTAGCGCTTCCTTATGTAGCACTTATCCAGTCAATACTGAGGTAAATTAAATCACCCATTATTATAATGTTGCCCAATTTGCCAGCTTTCCTAATTTCTGTAAACATTTGTTCATCCATCTGTTCATTCTATCCCGGTGAACGGTAGTACAGCCCTACCAGTATACTCTTTCCCTCCACACATGGAATTTCTATCCACAAGGATTCCACGCTGCTATCTGTTTCATGTTGAATATTTATTTTGTTTGACTCAATTCCCTCTTTAACGTATACTACTACTTATTTCTAAAGTGCTACTAGGCATACGCAGCGCTGTACACTTGAACATGAAGAGACAGTCCCTGCTCGACAGAGCTTACAATCTAATTAGGACAGACAAACAGGACAAACAAGAGATAATGGAATATTAAAGTGAGGAGTTCTGAACAAGTGAATAAGGGCTAGGAGTTAAAAGCAGCATCAAAAAGGTGGGCTTTTAGCTTAGATTTGAAGACGGCCAGAGATGGAGCTTGACGTACCAGCTCAGGAAGTCTATTCCAGGCATATGGTGCAGCAAGATAAAAGAAACAGAGTCTGGAGTTAGCGGTGGAGGAGAAGGGTGCAGGTAAGAGAGATTTACCCAGTGAATGGAGTCCCCGGGGAGTAATGTAGGGAGAGATGAGAGTGGAGAGGTACTGAAAAGCTACAGAGTGAATGCACTTATAGGTCAATAAGAGGAGTTTGAACTGTATGCGGAAACGGATAAGAAGCCAGCGAAGTGACTTGAGGAGAGGGCTAATATGAGCATAACAACACTGGCGGAATATTAGTTGTGCAGCAGAATTTTGAACAGATTGAATAGGAGAGAGATGGCTAAACATGCTGTGAATATCTCAGAGATTTCCAGGTCTCTCAGCTGAGTGAAGCACTGCAAAAAAAGACGTTTTTATTATTGCAGGGGGGGGGGGAATGACGGCCAAAATGGACGTTTTTTTTGGATGGGCATCCTCAACTGCACTGTCCTCTGGATCGAGCCGCATCGGAGGGGGTGAGCAGCGTGGCGCCTTCGTGGGGGGGGGGGGGGGAAATGACGGCCAAAATGGACGTTTTTTTTGGATGGGCGTCCTCAACCGCACTGTCCTCTGGATCGAGCCGCATCGGAGGGGGTGAGCAGCGTGGCATCTTCGTGGGGGGGGGAATGACGGCCAAATTGGACGTTTTTTTTAAAGTGGAGCGCTATTTTTTTTTTTACTTTTGTTGCAGTTTTTTTTACTTTTGTTGCAGTTCAATCCTGCACAGCCCCAACGAAAGGTACAGACCTCTCGTTAGATTTTCCAGCGTTAAGGCAATCGGAAAAGGTTAGTGCATCTCATTACAATAGGGTTTCTACACAATTTGCTCATCTGCATTCCGTTTTCGTTAGCTGCTACTGTCGTCAGAAAAAAGTCTTTAGTGCATGCCAGGGTTTACTACTTGCTCGTTAATGGCTCGTTAAGTTTAGTGCATCTGGTAGTGTGAATTATTTAAAAGAGTGAATTTGGAAATATTGATTTAAGGTGTTTAGCTTCTCATATAGAAAAGGCAGGCTGTGAAATGACTGGCCCTGCATCCTGTACCAGGCACTGCTTTTCAATGTAGAATGCCAGTGTCACCCGACTACCAGTCAGCAGGAAACATTCCCTGCCAACAGCTCTGGCAGGTCAGATTTTGGCATACTACCATCCATAACACATATATTAAGTAATTCCTGCTTCAGAGATCGCTGTGCTGCAGAAATGTGTGCCTTGCACTATGTACAGAGCACTTCCTCTGCTAACAAAACAATTTTACAGAGAGAGAAGGGGTTCTTCAAGGTCCTCATCTTTTATCACACCTGCAGAGACTAATTTTTTTTCCTCCAATTCTCTGGAAGCCTACTCTAGTTTTCAATCAACAAGCTGAATCCAAAAAATAAAAGAAAGGAAAACAGGAAAATTGCATCCATGGGTAGAAAGAAAGCTAACTTGTTGGTGTTGCTCCATGCTGCACCAATTTTTAGTCTAGATCACCAGCTTGCTAATACTACATCTCTAGAGCTACAACCTATACACCACTACTTAGGGCTTCTTGTGTGTTTTACAGTGTGGCTCATTAATTAATTACATCAATGGGAACAAAGACATATGAAACCAGAATTACTAATGATTGAAGACAAGGCTTACTAGTCTAAAACTGCCACCAAGGATTAGAGGAAAATCCATGTGCCCACGGGTCATGTAATTTGTTTCCTGCTAAACTGTGAGGGAGAAAATGTTATCCTCTGATCTTCTTCTGAGAAGGTCTGTACTGACAGAACTGCCTTTTTGGTTTCAGGGACATCTCAGACTTCGTTACTAGCAGCTTCACCAAACAGAGAAGCTTTGACACATCCTAAGCCAGGGAGGCATACAGGAGTTCAAGTATTGGGTGCCACAAAGAGGCCAGGTTTTCAGAATATCCCTAATGAATATGCAAATATTAACCATAAATAATTATTCTTCTATATAATAATCTTTATTCATATCAAATTCTTAATAATTCCATAAAATCTTTTTTTTTTTTCAAAACACTCATTCAGTCATACATTCTCCTATTTTAAACCTCTCATTCTAATACCTTACTTATCTCACACTCAACAATGTCTAAAACTATTCATACATTTTTTTTCACACTTTATCACTTAATCTTATAAAAGATTATAATTCTACTGTTGTAATTTTCTGCATCACCAAATATGATTTACATTCATAGTTCTTTCAAAAGTATATCAGTCCAAATCCACCTCTAATGGAACAATGGGAAGAGTATACTTATATTGAAATTTAGATACCCATTTAGAAATATTGTATATTGAATATGAATGAGACGGATTTGTATTGAAGATCTCTCTCATGCATATTCATTTTTACTTTCTACTGAGTAGAATGATTTCAGTCTAGTTACATTAATACTTCATCATAAAGTAACTACACTTAATTCTTCCTTATTCAACTTTATTTTATTACAAAACACTTCTAAAACATCTTCTAAGTGATAGTGCTACTACTACTTATCATTTCTATAGCGCTACTAGACTTACGCAGCACTGTACACTTGAACATGAAGAGACAGTCCCTGCTCGACAGAGCTTACAATCTAATTAGGACAAACAGGACAAACAAGAAATAAGGGAATATTAAAGTGAGGGTGATAAAATAAGGGTTCTGAACAAGTGAATAAGGGTTAGGAGTTAAAAGCAGAATTAAATGTGCCTGTTCATATTATATTTGCGCTCTCTCACATTCTCAACATACAAACTAATGTATACCCACACTGTCAACTCTCTTACCATTCATTCATATGTCCTCACTCTCTCTTCCTGAGGTAATGATGTTTACATGGATACAGAAATTACTCCATTTAACACTTACTGATTCTTCTTCTATATTTTTCTACTATTCATATGGTTAATCTATTTCCCTTAGCATCCCTTAACCAGCATTGAGTTTTTCAATTGGCTTCCAAAACAGGCTGATTAGATAATTATATCAACTTGCTTGTCCACATGGTAATTCAGTAACCATCAATTCCTTTAATCAAGTGATAAATTCATATCCATTACTGTAATGATTTCTCAATCACTATTCCATTTTCAGCTTCCATTCTTGGTCTTAAATAGTTCAAACAGTCACTGTGTTTCACCCGAGGCATCTTCAGGGATTTAACTGTCACAAACAAAATAACATAGAGGAAGCCTTATGCTATCACTCAATCTATACCTACCCCCCTAACTTTACCAATAATACATTCAATGGCTTACCTTAATGAATTTTCAAACATTTTTTGGCTCCATAATCAAAGTGGACCTCCAAACCAGTACCAGGAACAATGGTGCCTGTTTCCAACAACGCCGGAGTATATGCACTAAAAGCATCCTACAACTTTTTAAACTCATTGAGCATTTATTTATTTATTACATTTGTACCCCGCGCTTTCCCACACTCCTTTTCACCACTCCTTTTCAACCTAATGATGACCCCGCTAGCCAAGTCCTTATCCAATCATGACCTTAACCCTTTCATATACACAGACGATGTCACCATAAACATCCCTTACAAACATGACCTAACAGAAATCACCAGAGAAATCGAACTCAGCCTGAACATCATGAACTCATGAGCAAACGCATTTCAACTAAAACTAAACAGAAAAAACACACAGTCTCATCCTCACATCCCAATATAACACGTACAAACACACTAACATAACCACCCCAGACAGCCTGAAAATTCTGAGTTATAATCGACCAAAACCTCACACTATAGAGCCAAGTGAAAACTACAACGAAGAAAATGTTCTACTCAATGTGGAAACTCAAACAAGTGAAACCTTTTTTCCCCGAGGGAAATATTTCGCAACTTGGTATAATCTATGGTACTAAGCCACCTGGACTACTGCAATGGAATCTATGTGGGATGCAAAGAACAAATCATAAAGAAACTCCAAACTGCTCAAAACACAGCAGCCATGCTTATATTTGGAAAAAAGAGATTCGAAAGTGCCAAACCCCTACGAGAAAAACTACACTGGCTCCCAATCAAAGAACGTATTGCATTCAAAATCTGCACCCTGGTTCATAAAATCATCTACGGAGAAGCCCCGGGATACCTGACAGACCTTATAGACCTACCAACCAGAAACACATCAAGATCAACACGAACATATCTAAATCTCCATCACCCAAGGTGCAAAGGTCTCAAATACAAATCAACCTATGCATTCAGTTTCTCCTATATAAGCACACAGCTATGGAACATAATACCAAACGCCATGAGAACAACATATGACCACCTGAACTTCCGGAAACTACTAAAAACTACCTTGTTCAAAAAGGCGTACCCCAACGATCCAACGTAAATGCCTCAACCCAGCAGCACAACAAAACCAAAGCTCATACTGGACATAACTTAAATCTCCCTCCTTATGACTCACATAAGAACTAACTTTACCACAATCTCACTTTGTATTTGTTCAAACCGATATTGGCGATCGCCTCTACGGTAAGCCACACTGAGCCTGCAAATAGGTGGGAAAATGTGGGATACAAATGTAACAAATAAATAAATAAATAAAATCCCCACTTTAGTTCACATTCAACATCCCTCCACTTCTAATGCCCCTAACCACAGCATTTTGTGATAATCTCAACTGCTATAACTAGTATGGCTATTGCCTTAACATCAAATATCTATCATGTATATGTATTTATTATCTCCTGAAAACTAGCAGGCTGTGGTGGGGCACCTGAGAATTATTTTGATAAATGAATGGACTCACTAAATCAAGAAAAATAAGGAGAAAGGCCAGGAGAAACTATAGAAGAACTGGCCAGAAAAGAGGAGATGTACAGAAGCCTCTATATGCAAGATTAACCATTGCAGGGGTGTTGGAAAACTAAAGAGGAAGAAACAAAAAATACAAACTCATACGCGAGAAACTGTACCCTTTCTGAGACTGAAGAAAGGCATTTAAACAATTTTCTTGGATATACTACCACTTCAACTGCTCAAGCTAGCCAATCTAATGTGTGACTCATAATGTAAGCACTCATCTCATAGCACTCAGCTCTGTTTCAGTCACTAATCTCATCAGTGACATACACTGAATTAATCTCCAGAAGGGTCAGATAACTGATATGTGTAATATGCTGGTCTGGTCTTATGATGCTGTACACTGTGCTTCCGTATACTCATAACAGGCTGGAAATGCAAACATGATCTGTGGGAAAGGCTCTGCAACTACCAGTGGCCAGACCGACATTAAGAGTCAAGATGTGCTATGCATTCTTCCCACTACTACATTTGGCCCTCAATACGAGCCTAAATGAAGCAATCTGAGTAAGGCAAGTGTAGGATATATAAACAACAAAGTAAACGCTTGCTCCGAAGAAAACAGCTTGCAAGTGCAAAGAGCAAAGTCCCAAGATAAAACACATGAATTGCCAAATTACTTTTAATTTCAGAAAAATGTCAATTTTTGGCATCACATGCATGCCTGAAGAAATGAGGAGGCAAGACCTGTCACTGCTGGTAAGGAATTTGCTGGGAAACTACTCTTAAAGATTAAGAAAAAGAGATTGTGGTTTAAACCAATAAACCCTAGGTATATTTAAAAGTTAGGAAGCAAAACAGATAAATGAAGCATTTTAAGCCTATTTAAAAAAAACAATCAAGACAGCAAGGCAGGCAAAAACTCTTTACAGTGCGATTTAAAGCAGTCAGTCCTCAAGCAGCAGTGAGGAAGGACAGAGCTCACAGCACAGATTTTCTGCTCCTACTGCTAATCAGCATGGGAGGAGGGAGTGACTTTAAACCCACCGCTGCCTGCCTTACCTACTTAGTCCATGGATCCCATGGCCATTCCACGGGAGCTGGGTACTAGTACATGGAAGATTAGAATTTGCAACCCTTCCCATAGTCAAGAAGTCACAGAATACCAAGAACATCAATACTGCTTATTTCAACATGAGAATTTATTAATAACCAATTAAGGATTTTTATTTTGTGAAAGTACATTTATCAATGTTTGATTTATAAATCACCTAGGTAATAGGCAATATAAAAAATTAAAAAATAAATGGATGATTAATTAATAGTAATTTCCTGCACAATGATAGCACTTTAAGAGCAAACTACAGAACACAAAAGTGCTTTGTTTGGGGTTTCCAGCCTGATTCTGGCACTTCCATAATGATTCTGATATAAACTCATTATACAAGATTTTTTTTTTTTACTTGTATTAGTGCTTGGTGAGTGAGTATGAGCAGTGTGTTTTAGAATGGATGGATAGCAAATGCACAACAAATGAAGGCAGCATTCTGAAAGGAAACCAAATTAAGTCACCAGTAGCAGGTGTTCTCTGCAAACAGCAGGGTACAAGTTTTCACAGCGTGGATGACTTCATCAACAGACCAAGCAGGAAAGCTTCTGCTGCCCAGTACATACTAGAAGCATTGAGTTGCTTAAGCATGCATGTGCACCACTTCCTGCTTGCCACTGTCTCATGGCACTACCTCAGTCTAATTATTTAATTCAGTAAAATACTCCTCTGGGAGAGACAGGAAGGTGTGCGAGGACTTGTTCTTTGTAGATCACAGGTTACATCTGCTATATGTAAGCACTTTGTTTTCAAGGACAAGTAGGATATCCTTCAACAGAACAAAAAGGGGAAAACAATGCACTACAACAGCCAGACAGCACAATATTTTTGGTGACAACTAACCTTTTGTATATTATTTCTTTCTTCCCCCTTTATTTACTTATTTTTGTGTTTGGAACAGCCCAAGGGGGTGGGGGTTGAGTTGGATTCAAATTTCCAACTGCCAAAGAGATTCTGGAGGACTGGCTGGCTCAAGGAGGTTTAACAGACAAGAGACCAAGTGACATCAAAATGTTGAAGCCAATTAAGTCTAAGTTTCCCCTTCTCCACGCAGTCGTCATCCCCGTACACTCAAAACAAAGCAAATAAACCTATGAGCTGCTGCATTCAAACTGTCATACTTTATTGCTGGTAGCATTTTTATTAATCTCACTATATTTTCAAACATGCTGGCTTGTGCAGCATACGGATCTGTTCATCTACTGTCTGAAATTTTGGATGATAGAAATTAAATAAAAATTTAATTTTGGATATACTCTGTAGAAGTTGTTGTTTACTTTTGCAATGTGATGGATGCCTGTTCTGGTGTGTGCATGTGATAATCTTTGAATAACTGCCTATACTAATGGCTATGGATTTCTAAACATGTGGTATCATTAAAGAACAAAATTTTGAATGCCCAGTTGGGTATATATGCTAATCCCAACTTTGTTAAATGTTTCAGACATATCCATCTATTTGTTCCCATGATATAACTGAATTCTATTATTCTGTCTCACTGTATTTTCAATGTAAACCAGATTGAACCTGACTTTGCTTGGGATAATGTGTAATATAAATGTAAAAAAAAGAAAATCCTTTATCCTCCACATTTTAAGACACTGCCTACCTGCTGGATAGTGATGGCACAAGGAAAGCAAGTTTGGTCCAGTGAAGACTAACTCAAAATAACCTGTTCCTTAGCTAGGCCCTAGTATTACCATATTGAAAATGCGACCATACCATGCCTCTGTGGTTATGCTCCACGAATAAGTTTGACTGTATTTCTTGAAAGGATTATATAAACTTAGGATGCATGACTAGGGACACAAACATACACTTATTTATTCAATATCACAAATCCTTATCTAGAGCCACAAAACAACTTTTTAGGGTGGATAGTGTTCCTTTTATTATCGACCAGCTAGAGATAGGAGTTTTCATTTTTTGGCACAATATAAGTTATCACAAGAACAAAATATAAGAAAACCAATGGGCTGCATTAGGGGCTTATAAGCCCATTTATGTTTAAACAAAAGAGATCTGCATAAAACAAAATATTTATTTTTTTATTTTGACTTATAAAACCACTTGCCCCTGAAACATGTTCAAAACAGAATAATCCATTTGTGTATCTAAAAGGTAACCTTCTACAAAACAGATGAAGATGTGATTCCATGTACCCCTATGAAAGGAGAGTTTAATTCTACTTCCGTTTAATTGCAATATATTCCATCATCTTTATAACACCAAGCTTCCCAAGGCAGATTACAACAATTTAAGAGTAACCACGACTGCGATGGAGTCCTCTTCAGAGGTTTCTGTTCTCTTACCTCTTCTCTTTTTTTTTTGTTTTTTTTTTTTTGGAAACTAAAGACCAGAACAAGAACAGATAGGCAAAACAAGCACGGCTGACAAAGGGCGGGATCCTGGATTCATCTGCTGCTACTAAAGGAAAGAAAATTATCAGCAGGTAAGGCATAATTTTACCTTCCTTAGCATATGCAGCAGATGAATCCAATAACTGGTGGGATGTACCAAAGCAATCCCTAAGTAGGGTGGGAAGTCGCCGCTCCCCGAGACAGAACCACCGCTGCAAAGGCAGCATCTGAATGGTGAAAGCACACCCGTTCCGCCCAAGAAGTAGATAGCAAACTCGTGAAACTAGCCTGGAATGCCACTGGCGGGATGCAACCTTTCCAAAAAATCCACAAATTATCTGCAATCCAATGAGAAAAAAATCAGATCAAACCAGAGGCTTCCGTCACACAGCAAGAACCAACGACAAAGACAAAGAGAAGATCTGAATGCTGAAAAACATGCAACATCTGCAAATACCGGAGAGCCCTCTGAACATCCAGAAGACGAAGCGCCGTGTACTCCATGTGAAAATCCCCCTCCCAAAAGAAGGGAAGAAAGAGAGACTGAAAAAGAAAAGCCAAACCACAGCCAGAAAAGAAAGAAAGAACCGAAAGCAAGGTCACTCCAGACTCAGCAAATTACAGAAAAAAATAGCTCGGAATGGCTGCACTAAAAATTCAGACACTCCGCGTGCCAAAGAATTGGCAACCAAGAACACTGCTTGTAAGTTCCTAAGTGAAGCATTCTGCAAAGGAACAAAAGGAGTCCGAAGCAATGCTCGGTAGACAAGGAACCCCAAGCTAGACTCGGAGAATACAAATGAGGTTTCATGGAGAAGAAGGTCGCAGCAGCGGAGGAGCAAAGCACTCTGCAAGAAATGCACCACCTCCAAGTGCAAGACCAGGCCAGGCCCTTCTGCAACCCATCCTGCAGAAAGAACTCGATCACTGAGGAACAGATGCCCACAATGAAGACCAAGCGTGGGCTGCAACCAGCCTCAAAAAATCCTCAACACCTGAGAATATGCAGTTGCAGTGGACTGTGGACCACATACAAGATCGCAACAGAACAGTAACCATAGCACCCAAAGAACTCTGTTCCTCAGAGTCGACCTCTCAAAACACCAGGCAGTAAGACCAAATCGAGAGGGATCATCCACTCAGGAGCGGACCCAGAACGAAGAGCCCGGAGTCAAGCAGATCCAAAACGAAGGCACCACCAGGAGCCTCACTCTATCCGTATACCAAGGGCGCCATGGTTAATCCGGAGCTACCAGAATGACTCGACCCCGGTAGAGAGCGATCTGAAAAGAACTCGGCCGCAGAGAGGCCACAGAAGAAACACTATCGAAGAATGTGCTCCGGCCAAGGATGCAATAGAACAACCAGCCCTGCCGAATCACCATCTCTCCGATGACAGAAGAAAGAAGGCATCCAGCCGGGACGCCATCAGATCTACCTGTAGAGCTCTCTACCTGAGGCCACGTTGGAGAAGCACTGGTGCAGAATAACCATTCTGCCG
The DNA here is from genome assembly GCF_901765095.1 of Microcaecilia unicolor. Taxonomy (NCBI): domain Eukaryota; kingdom Metazoa; phylum Chordata; class Amphibia; order Gymnophiona; family Siphonopidae; genus Microcaecilia; species Microcaecilia unicolor. The sequence continues at coordinate 250,889,295 of NC_044031.1, read as the reverse complement.
AGACCAGAAGATGGCAGAAAAGAGAACTCACCGTAGGAAAAGCCCGCAAAGTGGGCCGCGTAAAAACGGAACACAAGGTCCTCTGCCCATTCCATGGGGGCAACATGAGACCCACTCTGTCGAAGAAACAGCCACCGCCTCATCTTCTCTGATGACAGAAGCACCATCTAGCCCACAACATGTCCCGAAGTGCTAGAAGACGAACAGCACCAAAAGCAGGTCCAGGCGGGGGAGACGGCACAAGCACCGCCTGGCCTGCAATGTGTCCTGAAAGGCTAGAAGACAAACAGCACCAAAAGCAGAGCCAGGCGGGAGATCGGCTACCCCGTCCCCTGTGCCATCCACCACCCTGGAGACGGAAGGAGGAAGCAAAGGACTTTCCAGTCCGAGAGACAAGCATCCGTGACCACCACCATCCACTGTGGAGGTGCAAAGGCATCCCTTCCACAGGGAGGAATTGCGAAGCCACCAGTTCATACGCCGGCGTACCGAGAACAGCCATGGAAGACACTGCTGTCACTCCTGGAACACAGGAGACCACCCGTCAAGAAACAAGAGCTGTAGATGTTGTCTATGAGCACCGTCCACAGCACTACCTCCAAAGTATCCGCCACAGAGCCCAAGACATGAATGCATAGCCAGGCCCAAGGACTCAGCGCCCTGAGCAGACTGCGCACCCAAGTCTGAACCTAGATCCTCCAGTCCTCGGTCAAGAAAAAAATCGTACCAGAGCTGTCTGGAATGGGACAAGGTGGCTCATTTGAAGGGTGACCACCCAGCTCAAGGATTCCAAGAAGACCCAGGGAAGATAAACTCTCGGATCTCATCTAGAGTGGGGTGCACTCTGATGCTGTCCTTGCGGAGAATGCCGCCAAATTCCCAAACCTAGGAAAAAATGAATGGAGCCATAGCCGTGGAGTGGAGGAGTGGCCTAGTGGTTAGAGCACCGGTCTTGCAATCCAGAGGTGGCCAGTTCAAATCCCGCTGCTGCTCCTTGTGATCTTGGGCAAGTCACTTAACCCTCCATTGCCCGGTCCTGTCAGAAATCTTCTGTTTCTTCTGTTTTGTTTTTTTAACACCAAATGAAGGCAAAGGAGCTCTCTTGGTTTTTGGGTGTTTTTTTTTTTTTTTACTGGTGAGGAAGGCTAGAGCTCTAAAGACCGGGAGGCAAGGGGGAAAAGGGTGAAGCAGGGACCCAGAAGACTGAGTATGCCCCCAAAGTCAGCACCACCAGCCAGACACCCCTAAACTCAACTGGCCCACAGGACCCAGGAGTATCCCCAACAGACAAATCCAGGAGCTGCTGAAGCGCCGTCCACCACCATGTACTGAGGTGAAGGAGGAGCTGGCCATCTGGTATCACTGCCTTCAGCTTTGTAATCTCTATCTCCACCTGCTGGTAGATGGACACAACCCACCAGTTCTTGGATTCATCTGCTGCATACGCTAAGGAAAAAATGTTTTATGGGTGGGAAATTCTCATCAGATGATACCTCAAATGAATCCTAAATTAGCAGGGGTGGAAGTTTTGTTGAAATCAGATATTAAACTGCTGGGAGTCTTTCTTGATTCTAGGTTATCTATGGATTTGCATTTACCTCTGAAACTCAGAATCTTTTTTAAAATTGAAATTGTTGAGGAGATTAAAGCAATACTTTGAGGAATACCAGTTTAAATGGATAATTTAATCTTTAGTTCTTATGTCCCTGGATTATTGTAATGTGGTTTGTGTGGATCTCTCACAAAAGCAGATTTGTAGGCTGCAAGCAGTTTAGAATGCTACAGCAAAATTAGTAGTAAGTGGTAGGAGATTTGATCATGTAACTCCTTACTTAATACACCTACACTGGCCCTCTGTTAGAGCTAGAATTCAGTTTAAAATCTTGCTGCTTTTTTTTTTATTATTTTGTATGATTTTAGCCCTTCTTATTTGACTAATTTTGTTAAACTTTATACCCCTGCACGAAGTTTGCTATCGATGGAGGAAGCAAATACTGGTTAATCAGTTTAAGGGCTCTCTGGGGTCATTTTACAAAGCAGTGGTAAAAAATGGCACGAGGTAGTGTGGGCATGTCATTCTGGTGCATGCTGGGCCACTTTACTGCAGCTGGGGAAAAGGTCATTTTTTAATGGGCCAGGAAATGGGTGTGCACAAAAATTAAACTAGCACGCTCCTATTTACATCCTGGGCCCTGTCAGCCCTAGCGCTAACTATGCAGCACGCGCCAACATAGTAGCGCTGCCGATTACTACTGGGAACACCCCCCCCCCCCCCCCCATTGTAGAAAATAGAAAAATATTTTCTACCGCAAGATTTGGAGGGGCATAATCAAACGCGTACTCGCAGGACATCCCTGCGAAAAGGCAGGGAAACCCGTATTATTGAAACAAGATGAGCGGCCATCTTTTGTTTCGATAATACGGTCGGGGACACCCAAATCGTGAAATTTAGGTCGACCTTAGAGATGGTTGTCCCCAATTTTCGGCCATAATGGAAACTAAGGACACCCATCTCAGAAACGACCAAATGCAAGCCCTTTGGTCGTGGGAGGAGCCAGCATTCGTAGTGCACTGGTCCCCCTGACATGCCAGGACACCAACCGGGCACCCTAGGAGGCACTGCAGTGGACTAACTGATGCACTAACCGAACAGAAAAAGCCCTTCCCTTACCGATCCCTTAGCGATTCGGAAAGGAACAGGCACACGATTTCCTTCCTAAGGAGGGGAAGCCAGTGCAGACCAGCCAAGCATTATGCGTGGCTGCTCTGCGCATGCCAAAGACGGCTTCATACACGCAGACAAGCTGCGTGTATAATAGCTTTCTACAACCTTTAAAAACCACAAGTCCAGGTGAAAACGTCCAAGTGCTCGTCAGGGACGTCTTCTTTTTTTTTTTTTTTTTTTTAGTATGGGTGAAAGACGTCCATGTGTTAGGCACCTTCGCTATGCCTCCGTCGCTGCAACGGGCAGTTGAGAACGTCCAAAATGTGAATGTTTCTGTGAGAAGGACGTCCATGCCTTTGCTATGCCTCCGACATCCCCTTTATTTATTTATTTGGATTTTGGATCACAAGTAGCAGCAGCGGGATTTGAACCGGCCACCTCTGGATTCCCAGACAGTGCTCTAACCACTAGGCCACTCCTCCGCTCCACTCCCTTGAAATCTGGCCGTCCCTGTGGGGGGGGGGGGGGGTAGTTCAGGACGTCCAAAATGTTTGAAAGAAGGATGTCCACGCCTTCACTATGCCTCTGCTGACACACACACCTCCCCTCCCCCCCAGGGACCTGCATACTGCTGCGGACCAAAGTATGATATTTGAGGCTGGCAAAAAAAGGTTTTAAAGTTATTTTTTTCAGGGTGGGAGGGGGTTAGTCACCACTGGGGGAGTCAGGGGAGGTCATCCCTGATCCCTCCGGTGGTCATCTGGTCAGTTCGGGCACCTTTTTGAGGCTTGATCGTAAGAAACAATAGACCAAGTAAAGTCGCCCAAATGCTCGTCAGGGACACCCTTCTTTTTTCCATTATCGCTCGAGGACGCCCATCTGTTAGGCATGCCCCAGTCCCACCTTCGCTACGCTTCCGACACGCCCCCGGGAACTTTGGTAATCCCCGCAACAAGAAGCAGTTGGGGACACCCAAAATCGGCTTTCGATTATGCCGATTTGGGCGACCCTGAGAGAAGGACGCCCATCTCCCGATTTGTGTCGAAAGATGGGCGCCCTTCTCTTTCGAAAATAAGCCTGATAGTGACATACGGTCCTCCACTCCTGCGGGTGTCCTGACAACTGTAACAAGACACATGAAAATTTATAAAATGCAATTCTGTTCAAGAAAAAAAAAAAGTCATCTTGAGGCAAGCAGCAATATCAAGTGACTGAGTGGCTCCATGTAAATACGAAGTCTGATCTGTTCCTATCTGACAGTAGCATGCAGGAGCTGGCATGAATACACAGTGGCACTACCCAAAAGCTTCTAGTATATACTAAGCTGAAGAAGGTTTCCCAGGCAGGCTCTATCAATACATAAGTACATAAGTAGTGCCATACTGGGAAAGACCAAAGGTCCATCTAGCCCAGCATCCTGTCACCGACAGTGGCCAATCCAGGTCAAGGGCACCTGGCACGCTCCCCAAACGTAAAAACATTCCAGACAAGTTATACCTAAAAATGAGGAATTTTTCCAGTCCATTTAATAGCGGTCTATGGACTTGTCCTTTAGGAATCTATCTAACCCCTTTTTAAACTCCGTCAAGCTAACCGCCCGTACCACGTTCTCCGGCAATGAATTCCAGAGTCTAATTACACGTTGGGTGAAGAAAAATTTTCTCCGATTCGTTTTAAATTTACCACACTGTAGCTTCAACTCATGCCCTCTAGTCCTAGTATTTTTGGATAGCGTGAACAGTCGCTTCACATCCACCCGATCCATTCCACTCATTATTTTATACACTTCTATCATATCTCCCCTCAGCCGTCTCTTCTCCAAGCTGAAAAGCCCTAGCCTTCTCAGCCTCTCTTCATAGGAAAGTCGTCCCATCCCCACTATCATTTTCGTCGCCCTTCGCTGTACCTTTTCCAATTCTACTATATCTTTTTTGAGATACGGAGACCAGTACTGAACACAATACTCCAGGTGCGGTCGCACCATGGAGCGATACAACGGCATTATAACATCCGCACACCTGGACTCCATACCCTTCCTAATAACACCCAACATTCTATTCGCTTTCCTAGCCGCAGCAGCACACTGAGCAGAAGGTTTCAGCGTATCATCCATGCTATGAAGACTTGCTATCTTGAGCTTGTCCTTGCAGAAAAACAAGTAGTAAATATTATCTAGGAGCCTGGTACACGGTGATAGCATCATGAAGCCCATGCAAATACAGGAGGTCCAATTACTCACTGTGATCTCAGTCTGTTTTAAGATTATTAAGAACAACATTTCAAGCTCTATTGAAAAGTTCCACTCTTAAAAGACCATACTTAGCAATTACATACAGATTTCTACACAAACGTAAGTACCAAAAAATACAAATGAATGAACAGAGCGGCCCAAACACTCCATCTACTCAGCCTCAACAGGTACACAGAACAGTCTCCGACAGGCTCCAACATGATCTCTGGACAGTGTTCTGAAGTGCAAACAAATAAGTAGAATAGTTAACTCATGCTTGTTTTTAATTTACAGTCATACTGCTTTATTCTAAACACTCTCTACAGCCAAATCCAGGACCACTGTACGTTGTTCAGGACTCAGATTAAAGGGTTACAAACCATGAATATGCATATAGACCCAATTTCAGCAGCTGAACTCTACAAGAGTACTTTATTAAACTCTGAGTCAAAAAGAAAACATAGTAATACTGTTTTTTGGCCTGAAACACAAGTTAACATGAACAGATTTGTCATTTGTAAACTAGCATTGAAAATCCTTCAAATATATCCGGAAGGGTGCAGTTTCCGACTCCAGGAGCACCTTCCAAACCTCTACTAACCTGACACAGCCTTCTGCCAATGAGTAATCAGCACACAATCCAAGTACACTGCATACAATACTTATATCGTACTTTAAACAATCCTTGCTAGTAGAAAACCAGCTGTTTAATGTACTATAACCATTTGATTCTCACCAAGGGCTACAAAGAAGTCTGGATTTTTAGAATGTCCAAAGTGGCTGGTCATCAGACAGTTCAAAGTACACCTAAAACAAAAGTCTAAGAACAAGGCTAATTTGCACAGCATGATTAAGAAGCATATGAAATGTAATGTGAACAAGTGCAAAAGTGATGCATATGGTGAAAACTACCCCAACTCCAGGTACAAAATGTGTTATTCTGAGTTAGGAGTCACCACTCAAGAAAACCATCTTGGAGTCAACTATCGACAATATGTTAAACTTTCCAGCTCGGTATGCCAGGACTGCTAAAAAAACAACAACAACAAAAAAAGCCAATAGAACATTAGGGATTTTTTGAAAGGGGAATTGAGAACAAAAAATTAAGTATCATTATACCTCTATATAGGTCCCTGGGGCAACCACATCTCAAGTACTGTTTGTAGTGCCTTGTCTCCTTTATGAGAGAGGCAAAGAGAGAATAAACAAGTTAGCGTTCTTCAACTTGGAGAAAAGACACCTGAGAGGAGATATGATAGAAGTTTAAAAATTATGCATAGGATAGAATGGTTAAATAGGAAATAGTTGATTAACCTTCCAAGCAACACCAAAACAAGAGGACACTTCATGAAACTAACAACCCGGACTTCTGATAGACCTGCTTTTCAAGATGGCTGCACGCTGATCGAGCTCCCTGAGCTTTCCTCCCCAATTCACCCTCATAAAAGGTCACAAGCTTACTGTGGCAGCTAGAGCTTACCGCACAGCAAGAAGGTGATCTGAGCTGATGCAGCTGGTTAGTAAGAAGTTTGTGAGTCTCTGACAGCGACTCGGTTTGCATGGGAGCCAACTGGGAGAGGGTGGGAGTGTGCCAGACAAGTAGGCAAAGACCAAGAAGCAGATCGCAACTGTGTTGCAATCTATGTGCATCTTCTTGTGGGGCTCTAGCAGTGGAGTGAGGCCCAAGGAAGGTGATATTGCTAGTGGTATGACGTTAAGTGTGCTTCAGACAGCCCACAAGCTTAACACTATCCAACTCAGCCTATAGTGCAGGCCACATACCCCATGTGGAGGAGGCCTGGCAAGCTGTGTGAATTCAACTTTTTTGGGCCCAATAAGTGCACCCTTCTATCTCATACAGGCAGATTAAGCAGCATTTGACAGAGTGAAGCTGCATATCCTCAACTTGCGGATTACATTTGAGATCTTCTATTTATATCTTTGAAGCAATCTTTAATCTGTGAAGAAAAAATGGGGACATAGGGAGGCTGCTTGTGTTGTGCTTCTCTCTGCTCCTGGAAGTTATGAAGTGGCACTAAAGACTGGATTGGATGGTCTCCTTAGACTCTCTCTCTTACCCATCTGGTTGCTCACTGAAATGCAGCAGCAGTTCTAAGCTCTAGAAAACATTGGAGATGTATAGCATTTTCTAGTTCTGCCATGCAAAACTGCCTGCTAAGGTGATCTACCTAAGAATAAGTTTTAGTGTATAACATTTACTCAACAAGCTCTGATCTGGAACTGCTCTATGTTTTATGATAAAGTAGTAATAGAAAAAGTCCAGCAGATACACTCCAACTTCCTCCTCCTCCATTAGAGACCACTGTGCTTTTCACACAGTTACATGCTTTAGATCAGGAGATCAGTCAGGGGAGAGAACACCCTGACTCCCCCGCAGGAAACCAACGCTTCCCCTGCTGCAAAGATGGATGAGAATATATGGGACTTGGGTCTTGCAGAAATTAGAGCAGCTAAACCTGAAATAGTCGACTCCATAGTACCTGCTTGGAACAGAGATTTGCGTCCATCGTATCCCGAGCTGAAGTCATACAGGGGAAATTGCTGGAGTTAGAGAAGGAGCAAACAGAGGATAAACATTCTATAAATAGAATGCTAGCACAAATAGAAGCATTTCAGGACAAGCTGGAAGACCAAGAAAATAGATGCAAAACCTAAGGATTCTTGGTGTCCCAGAGGGCAGAAAGGGGGTGAACCCAATTGCCTATGTGCACAAACTACTCAAGACCTGTTTCCCAAAACAATAGCCATGCCCCCATATTAGGTAGACAAGATTCACAGAGAACTGAGACCGAAGCCAGATTCTAATGTTCCTCCCAGAGTATCTGTAATAAACCTGCTTCGCTACCAAGAGACAGATATGGTCCTCTGAAAGATGCATCTGATCAGGTCATATCAGGTCCTGTAACTATGAAGGCTCCGACATAAAAATCTTCCCTGACCTTAGTGTTGAAACATTGCTAAGAAGGAAAATAATTACAAGATAAAGGCATGAACGCTGAAATGTGGTTTCCGCTAAGGTACTCACAATGGATGGTCAGCAGATATTTCTATCAACCCCTAAAGAGGCAAAGGCTTGATCAAAAAAATATCACCAAAAAACATCTGCTTGTCAGACTCCATCATCAAGAGTTAAACTGTTTGCAAAACATCTATATGTGTCTCTGGACTTCTACAGGCAGCCTATACGAAAAGGGGGCTGCTCCCCATCTCTTGCTCAGAGCTCAAAAGGTTTGGTACCTTCCTCTGGGCAGGAGCTCTCTAAGTCCTCTGGGCTGGATCATTCCTCAGACTCAGGAGATCAGCAGAGAGGAGGAGAGTGGAATGCCTCTTTCTTTCTGCTTAGGAGGTAATCGGACCCTTCCCCCCCACCTCTTCTCATATTTTTGGCACAATCCCCATATCATTTTTGTTGCCTTCCTCTGTCCTGCTCCGATGGTTGGTGAGCCCTTAGGTTCCCCGAGGCCTGGCAAGACCTCCGAGGACCGCCGCGCACCCCGAATCTTCACCCGCGGCGACCGCCGTTCACCGAGGGTTGAGCCCCCAGCTGCAGGCGGCCAGCAGGACTGCTGGAACCGCGGGGTGACGGTCGGCTTGGCTGGTAGTCAGCAACTCAGTCTCTAAAGGGCAGCTAGCAAGGACAGTTAGCGCCGAAAAGGAACACAGTCTCTAAAGGGGGCTAGCAAGGTCGGCTAGCTGAAGAGGACACAGTCTCTGAAGATGGCTAGCAAGGACGGCTAGCTGGAAGGACACAGTCTCTGAGGGTGGCTAGCAAGGACGGCTAGCTGGAAGGACACAGACTCTGAAGGTGGCTAGCAAGGACGGCTAGCTGGAAGGACACAGACTCTGAAGGTGGCTAGCAAGGACGGCTAGCTGAAGAGGATACAGTCTCTGAAGGTGGCTAGCAAGGACGGCTAGCTAGAAGGACACAGTCTCTGAAGATGACTAGCAAGGACGGCTAGCTGGAAGGACACAGTCTCTGAAGATGACTAGCAAGGACGGCTAGCTGGAAGGACACAGTCTCTGAAGATGGCTAGCAAGGACGGCTAGCTGGAAGGACACAGTCTCTGAGGGTGGCTAGCAAGGACGGCTAGCTGGAAGGACACAGACTCTGAAGGTGGCTAGCAAGGACGGCTAGCTGGAAGGACACAGACTCTGAAGGTGGCTAGCAAGGACGGCTAGCTGAAGAGGATACAGTCTCTGAAGGTGGCTAGCAAGGACGGCTAGCTAGAAGGACACAGTCTCTGAAGATGACTAGCAAGGACGGCTAGCTGGAAGGACACAGTCTCTGAAGATGGCTAGCAAGGACGGCTAGCTGAAGAGGATACAGTCTCTGCAGATGGCTAGCAAGGACGGCTAGCTGAAGAGGATACGGTCTCTGCAGATGGCTAGCAAGGACGGCTAGCTGAAGAGGATACAGTCTCTGAAGGTGGCTAGCAAGGACGGCTAGCTAGAAGGACACAGTCTCTGAAGGTGACTAGCAAGGACGGCTAGCTGGAAGGACACAGTCTCTGAAGGTGATTAGCCTTCCGATCCACTGTGGGGGCTTCTGACGAACGAAACGGAAGCACCCGTCTCTTTCCGTTTCGTTGTTTAAATCCCCCGCCCGTCCATCCCCTAGAAGCAGCTGGAGCCAATCCCCCCGGCCTAAGCAGGCAAGGGAGGCCTGGATTGGCCAGCGTGCCCGGCGGGCGGGGTTTCCTTGTCTATGCGCCAATCCTGCGCGAGTAGGCGGGGCTGGCTCGCGGGTCTGCTCCGGCGAGGGAGACGACGACGCCGGCGCCGCCATCTTGGCCGGCGTATCCCCTTCTCCGAGGCCGGCGCTCGCTCCAGCGGATCGCCGGCCTCGGAGCGGCCCGCGGCAGCGCCGGCCCTGTCGGCGGCTTGTCTTCGCCGCCCCGGATCCCGCGGCCTCCGTTGGTCTTCGCCCCCCGCTGGGGGCCCCCAGGTAAGGGCCCGGAACGGGACAGTATCCTCCCCAGATGCCCCCTTCTCCCTGGGCCCGGGCTTGGACGGATACCGGGCGTGGAAGGCTTTGACCAATTGTGGAGCATGTACATTCGCAGCGGGCTCCCAGGAGTTATCTTCAGGGCCAAAATTCTTCCAGGACAATAAGTAATATAGCTTTCCCCGCTGTCTTTTTGCATCCAGGACTTCGTCCACTTCAAACTCTGGATCGGGATCTGCTTCTAGATTTTCGGTCTCCTGCCGTTGAGGATGCCATCGAGACCCTCGGAAACTCTTTAATAAGGAAACATGGAAAGCGTTATGCACCCGCAGGGTACTAGGTAGCCGCAACCGATATGTCACAGCTCCAAGTCGGGATTGGATTGCAAAGGGTCCAATGTACCGAGGTCCCAATCTACGGGAGGGCACCCGAAGCCGGAGGTATCTCGTGCTTAACCATACCTTCTGCCCTGGTTGCAAGACGGGAGCGGTTTTCCGATGCCGATCTGCGAAGATCTTGTATTTGGTGGCTGCCTTCTGCAGTTGTTCTCGGGCCGTTTCCCAGACTCTTTGCAGATCTGCCAGAGTTTCATTAACCATGGGGGTCGGAGATCCAGACGGGAACGGTGCTGGAAGTCGAGGATGTCGTCCATACACCAAGAAGAATGGAGAGTCTCCCGAGGCCGAGTGGACACTGTGGTTATATGCAAACTCGGCCCAAGGGAGTAGGGAGACCCAGTTATCTTGGCGTTTGTTGACAAATGCTCGTAGGAACCCTTTTAACGTTTGGTTCGTCCTTTCGACCATACCATTGGTTTGGGGATGGTATGCGGATGAGAAATGGGTTTTCACCCCCAATGCAGTACACAAGGCCCTCCAGAAACGCGAGGTGAATTGGGGGCCTCGGTCACTAATAATCCGAAGAGGCAGCCCATGAAGTCGAAAAATGTGTTGAATGAAGAGTTGAGCTAATGCGACCGCCGAAGGAAGTCCCGGCAAGGGAACGAAATGGGCCATTCGGGAAAAACGGTCAATTACCACCCAAATCACCGTATGTCCCCGGGAACTGGGGAGGTCGGTGATAAAATCCATGGAAAGCTCCGTCCAGGGCCCTGTCGGTACGGGCAGTGGTTGTAGCTTCCCCATGGGGGTCCCGATCACCGGTTTGGTCCGGGCGCACACAGGACAGGTGGTGACAAATTGAAGAATGTCCCGCCTCATCTGAGGCCATTGATACTGTCGGGTAATGAGACGGAGTCTTTTGATACCCAAAATGTCCCGCCCATCTGGACGAATGCCCCCATTGCATAACTTTCGCTCGCTCAGCGGCCGGCACTAGTTCTCTCGTAGGAGCCATCTCCCCCACGGCCGCGCTGAGGCATGCCGGATCCAACATGGAATGGGTCTCTTTAGTCTCCTCTGGAATCTCAAATGCTCTGGAGAGGGAATCCGCAGGGGTATTCTGAGCAGCCGCCCAAAAAACCAATTGAAAATGAAATCTGGCGAAAAACAATGACCACCGGGCTTGTCGGGGATTGAGCCGTTGAGCCTCTTGTAGATACAGTAGATTCTTGTGGTCAGTGATCACTGTGAATCGATGTTCCGCTCCCTCCAGCAGATGTCTCCATTCCTGCAGGGCTAATTTCAATGCTAGGAGCTCTCTGTCCCCTACTGTATAATTACATTCCGCCGGGGAGAATCTACGAGAGAAGAAAGAGCAAGGCTGGCGTCGGCCCTTAGAATTCACTTGCGAGAGGACCCCCCCGGCTCCCAACGCGGACGCATCCACTTCCACAATAAAGGGCTTGTCTGGATCCGGGGCTAACAAAATGGACGCTGAGTCGAATGCCTCCTTTACCTGGCGAAAAGCCACCTGCGCCTCGGGCGGCCAGTCCCGGACCTTCGCGTTTTTTCTAGTGAGCGCGGTCAACGGCGCCGTCAGTTGTGAATACTGGGGAATAAACTGGCGATAGTAGTTCACGAATCCCAAAAAACGTTGCAGTGCTTTCAATCCCAGTGGTTGTGGCCATTCTCGAATTGCCCGGAGTTTGTCCGGTTCCATCTGTAGCCCCCCGGGTAACAGGATGTGTCCCAAAAATGGTAACGAACTCTGGTGAAAAGCGCACTTGCTGAGCTTAGCAAACAGGCGGTACTATCGTAGCCACTGCAGCACTGCGCGAACATGACCCACATGTTCCGCGGGGTTTTGGGAAAACACCAAGATGTCGTCCAGATAAACAATTACCGTGGAGTTCAGCAAATCCTCGAGCACAAAATTAATAAGTCGCTGAAACACCGCAGGGGCATTACATAGGCCAAATGGCATCACCCGATACTCGAAATGTCCCTCGTGGGTGTTAAAAGCCGTTTTCCATTCGTCCCCTCGCCGGATCCGCACTAAGTTGTAGGCCCCCCTTAAGTCCAACTTGGTAAACATCTGGGCTCCTTGCAGCCTGTCAAAGAGTTCGGGAATGAGCGGGAGAGGAAAGCGATCCTTTACCGTGATGGCATTTAACCCCCGATAATCGATACAGGGCCTCAAGGAGCCATCCTTCTTAGTAACAAAAAAAGAATCCTGCCCCGGCCGGAGACGTAGAAGGCCGGATGAAACCTCTTCGCAGATTCTCCCGGATGTACTCCTGCATCGCCTTGGACTCCCCTCGGGACAGGGTATACAGTCGGCCCCGCGGTGGCATGGTATCTGCCATCAAGTTAATGGCACAGTCAAACGACCGATGAGGCGGTAGAACTTCCGCCTCCACTGGACAAAACACATCTGCAAAGTCCCTATAGTCCATGGGCAGGGAGCCCAGCTCTATCCGCGCCCCCCCCCCCCCCCGGGCGTACTAGTAAATGCAGGGCAGCTGCCGGTCCGGCCCTTACAACAGTTCTCCCGACAGGAACTGCCCCAAGCTTGGATACTTCCCTTGGTCCAGTCAATAACAGGGCTATGACTCCGTAGCCAGGGCAATCCTAGAACCACTGGATGAATGGTCCGGGATAGTACCAGGAATTGAACTTCTTCCCGGTGATCCTCCCCCACCTGCAATTCCAAAAAGGAGGTGATCTCCGTGACCGGCTGTGGTAATGTAGTTCCCTGGATAGAGGTGATTTGCAGCGCCGGCCGCCGCGGGAGCGTGGGCCAGCCCATCTGTTGTAGCAGTTCGTACCCGATGAAGTTGCCCCCCGACCCAGAGTCCACAAGGGCCCGGGTCTGGATAGCGGTCTCGTGCCACCGCAGAATGACCGGAAGTGTGATCAAGGAATCCGGTAGGGGAGCGGATTGCCCCAAGACCCCTCCCCTCAAGGTGCCTTGGGGGAGACGTTTCCCGCCCGGGCGGGACAGGCTCGAATAAAATGTCCGGCCTCACCACAATAGAGGCACAGTCCGTCCCACAAGCGTTTCTTCCTGTCGGAAGGGGCCAGTCGTTGACGGCCCATCACCATCGGCTCCTCCCCATTGTCCTTGGAGTCCCGATTCCCCCGGCGAGGAGACGGCCCCTTAGTAGTCCGGGACGTTCCCCGTGCCCACTTCTGCCGTTCCGCCCGGGCTCTCGCCCGCTCCTGGAACCGGGTATCTACGCGGATACAGAGCGAAATCAGGGCGTCCAGTTGGCCTGGGACCTCTCGCCCTGCCAATTCGTCCTTGATTCGTTCTTGTAACCCTTCCGTAAAGATGGCCATTAAGGACTCCGGGTTCCAACGGAGCTCCGTGGCTAAAGTCCGGAAACGAATGGCATAATCGGCCACCGTTCCCTCACCCTGATGAATTCGCAGCAGTTCCGAGGCCACGGAAGATGGTCTCCCAGGAAGGTCGAACACCATACGAAAGCGGCGCTGAAATTCACTATAGTCATCCAAGATGGGGTCCTGTTGCTCGTTAAGTGGGGCCACCCATGCCAGGGCCTTCCCTTCACATAAGCCCATGATATATCCCACTTTACTTTGGTCCGAAGCAAATGTCTCCGGTTGCATCTGGAAGGCCAAGTTGCACTGATTGAGGAACCCCCAGCAACCTCCGGGGGCCCCATTATATCGCGCCGGCTCAGGGAACCGAGGTCCCGTGCGGAACCATCCCAAACGGGGAGCCGCTGCGGCCCCCTGGACCGCGGCGGCCTGGTTCTGTACCTGAAGCGTAGAAAGTTGCGAGCATACGTTCTGGAGCGCCCCCGACAGGGCGTTCAGCTGCTCCTGCTGCTGCTGAAGTACCTTGGCCAGGTCCCGTAGATCGGGCTGCGTAGGCGAGCTCATGGCTTCCGTTTCCTGTCCTGCTCCGATGGTTGGTGAGCCCTTAGGTTCCCCGAGGCCTGGCAAGACCTCCAAGGACCGCCGCGCACCCCGAATCTTCACCCGCGGCGACCGCCGTTCACCGAGGGTTGAGCCCCCAGCTGCAGGCGGCCAGCAGGACTGCTGGAACCGCGGGGTGACGGTCGGCTTGGCTGGTAGTCAGCAACTCAGTCTCTAAAGGGCAGCTAGCAAGGACAGTTAGCGCCGAAAAGGAACACAGTCTCTAAAGGGGGCTAGCAAGGTCGGCTAGCTGAAAAGGACACAATCTCTGAAGATGGCTAGCAAGGACGGCTAGCTGAAGAGGATACAGTCTCTGAAGGTGGCTAGCAAGGACGGCTAGCTGGAAGGACACAGTCTCTGAGGGTGGCTAGCAAGGACGGCTAGCTGGAAGGACACAGACTCTGAAGGTGGCTAGCAAGGACGGCTAGCTGAAGAGGATACAGTCTCTGAAGGTGGCTAGCAAGGACGGCTAGCTGGAAGGACACAGTCTCTGAAGATGGCTAGCAAGGACGGCTAGCTGAAGAGGATACAGTCTCTGAAGGTGGCTAGCAAGGACGGCTAGCTGAAGAGGATACAGTCTCTGAAGGTGGCTAGCAAGGACGGCTAGCTGGAAGGACACAGTCTCTGAAGGTGGCTAGCAAGGACGGCTAGCTGAAGAGGATACAGTCTCTGAAGGTGGCTAGCAAGGACGGCTAGCTGGAAGGACACAGTCTCTGAAGGTGGCTAGCAAGGACGGCTAGCTGAAGAGGATACAGTCTCTGAAGGTGGCTAGCAAGGACGGCTAGCTGGAAGGACACAGTCTCTGAAGGTGGCTAGCAAGGACGGCTAGCGAAGAGGATACAGTCTCTGCAGATGGCTAGCAAGGACGGCTAGCTGAAGAGGATACGGTCTCTGCAGATGGCTAGCAAGGACGGCTAGCTGAAGAGGATACAGTCTCTGAAGGTGGCTAGCAAGGACGGCTAGCTGGAAGGACACAGTCTCTGAAGGTGATTAGCCTTCCGATCCACTGTGGGGGCTTCTGACGAACGAAACGGAAGCACCCGTCTCTTTCCGTTTCGTGGTTTAAATCCCCCGCCCGTCCATCCCCTAGAAGCAGCTGGAGCCAATCCCCCCGGCCTAAGCAGGCAAGGGAGGCCTGGATTGGCCAGCGTGCCCGGCGGGCGGGGTTTCCTTGTCTATGCGCCAATCCGGCACGAGTAGGCGGGGCTGGCTCGCGGGTCTGCTCCGGCGAGGGAGACGACGACGCCGGCGCCGCCATCTTGGCCGGCGTATCCCCTTCTCCGAGGCCGGCGCTCGCTCCAGCGGATCGCCGGCCTCGGAGCGGCCCGCGGCAGCGCCGGCCCCAGTGGCGGCTTATCTTCGCCGCCCCGGATCCCGCGGCCTCCGTTGGTCTTCGCCCCCCGATGGGGGCCCCCAGGTAAGGGCCCAGAACGGGACATCCTCTGGACCGCAAGTTTTCTTACATCTTTAGCAAGATAAGGCCTCCAAACTGAACACAATACTCCAAGTGGGGCCTCACCAATGACTCCTTGCTGGTTAAATTGCCTGTTTGGAGCTAACTGCTAATTTTCAGTGGCACTTAACTGGTTAGTGCTGCTGAAAACAACTGGTAGCGCCAAACTGAAAACTGGCTGTTTTGGGGGAATTCCAGGGGCAGAGTCAGCGCTTGGTCAGTTACGTGCCAGTATTCAGTACTCAACTGGCCAGGTTATCCACATAAATGAGACAGTATAAAAGTAAGTCCTATATTTATGTGATGCCCCATAGCCAGTTAAGTGCTGAATATCAGACCTAACAGTAAAGTGTGAGCCAGTTCCACAAAACCGGGTATTCAGTGCTGAAGCCCAGACAGGGCCCGGCACTGAAAATCCAGGAATACCAGCGGCGGTCAGCAAAATACTAAGTGCAGCCAGCTGAATGTCAACCCCATGGTATTTATCATAACTATGTCATTCAAATGTTAATCTAATGCACTGACTATTGAAATATTTCATTTGTGTTGCGCGGACACTGTGAATTTCAGAACTATGTTATATGAATGTGTTTTCCATATTGCCTATTATGATGTATCATTTATTTTATAAAATTTATAGACCACATGATCTACAATTCTCAGTGGCATTCAATCATACATGCATATTGATACATAAAATTATTTAAAAAAAATCACACAAACAATAAAATTTTAATTCTTCAATTCTATAAATCAATGGCCCCTCAACTATCTATATATATAAAAGGCAACCCCAACATTCTATGAAGCCTCCAGCCGGAAGTGTGAAGCACCAGAGATATCCGGTTTCCCCATGAGTGAAGGAAAACAGCACAGCACGAAATCCCTCTCTCTGTAACAGTGAAGGACTCAGGGGGGAGGGGAGAGAGACGCCGTCACTCTCTCGGTAATACAAACACAGCACAGCAGGAAACGTAACACTGAAGGACTGGACTCCGAGGGGGGAGGGGGAGAGAGAGAGAGAGGGCAGGGACACTCCCACATGCACACTCTGAAGAAAACCTTGCTAGCCCCCGTTTCATTTGCATCAGAAACGGGGCTTTTTTACTAGTCTTTATTAACAACACATTGAAACAAAGTCATTAATGCCTTTTTTAACTGATCTAACTTCTTAATTATTCTCAGTGACAGAGGGGCATTTTCGATAGTGCATCTAAATCCAACTTTGTACATTTTGCGCTAAACATCCAAAATCCAAATAGAAAATACACCCATTTCTGAAAAAATAAAAATGGCTACCTTTTTTTTCAAAAATACCATTTCAAACAAGGTTTTGTGTTTTGTGCATTTATCTTTTCAATCCATTAGGATGGAGGGGCCAGAAATTTTAGCAGACTGGCCCCCCAGACATCCCAGGAGAGCATTGGGGCTTCCTAAGGGCCACTGCAGTGGACTTCAGATAAATGTTCCCAGGTACCACACCTCACCGTTGCTCCCTTATTTTGTCTGCAAAGCCCTTCAAAACTCACACAAAACCCACTACCCCCCACTGTACACCACTACAATAGGCCTTATGGTTGAAGAGGGCACCTATATATGGGTACAATTGGTTTCTGGTCAGTTCTGGAGGGCTCACAGTTTCCACCACAAGTATGACAGGTAGTGCAAGACAGGGACCTGAAGTCCCCCACTGCATAATGCACTACACTATTCTAAGAACCTGCATGCTGCTCTAATAGACCAAACTATAACATCTGAGGCTGCCATAAAGGCTGGTTAAGTCATATTTTTATCCACATTTTTGGGAGTGGGAGGGGGGTCGGTGACCATTGGTCATTTAGGGAACCTTTTTCTGCCTTATTTGTTCTAAAAACCGATCTAGCTCAAAACGTCTTAGTTTTAGTTCTGGACAGTTGTTTTGTTCCATTATGGCTGAAAAACACCTAAGTCTTAGGAACACACATATCCCACCCTTAACACACACACCCCTTGAGATTTGGATGCACTGCAGGTGAACAGCATAAAAAATATCTGAAAAATAGGTTTCAAAAATACCGATTTGGACATTTTTGTGAGAAAAACATCCAAATGCTGATTTATGTCACTTTTTTATATTTTTCTTTCAAAAATGGGCCCCAAAGGCAGACTTCCTTAAGTCAGGCCCAACAACATAAAAAATTGTTGACCTATATTCTTCCAGGCAAATTATTTGCACTCTGTTGTCATCTATCATATTTTTATTATATGCCTATTCTGTTGTGTTGTTTAATTGTATATATTTCTTTTTTTTTGTATCACATTTTATTAAAGGTTTTCAAAATACAACAGAAAAGTATACACAAAAGCAAACTCTTATGTTACTGTTATTTCTAGGATTCAATTTGCCATTTCCAAGTTTAGCTCTTTGATTACATTTATGTTTGATCATACCCCTAGTGTAAGTTTTATGCCTAGCTGTACCTATTGTACACCCTCATTGGCTAATCTCTTCAAAAAAAAAAAAGTCAGTTAATAAATTCCAATTCATACAATATGTTTCAGACCATTTTTGTTATGATTGTACTGTGTGAAATGGAATTTATTAACTGCCTAAACCACCCTGTCTAACAAATTCTCTGGTATGCACCTAGACACAAATATGCATATACCTCTTATCAGCAATAGGGAATGTAAGCAAGTCAGAAACCTTTTAATAACCCTTCAGGAATATCTTATCTGAACAAAAAAAAAACATAAATAATGGTACATCCACCTGGCACCGATTATAAGACGTTATGACAATTCTTATATTCTTATGACAAGATGAATCCAAGACCAGAAAATAGCAAAGCAACAGACACTATAACTACAAGATTAGGAAGAATGACCACCCAACTTCATATCTAAACTACAGGACCCTACATACATTGCGGCAAAACCCGGATACTGACAGCTTATATAATGGCATGGAGTTCTGTGTCAACCCGAGGAGGTGGTGGCATGAGAGCAAAAGTAGCATCACCTCCTCCTCCACCACTACATCAATCCAACGGGTTGTCAAAGCCGTGCCCGTGGGTACTTCTGGTGGAGGGAAATACTGATGAAAGATGTCAGGAGAATCCCGTTGCTTCACGGTTACCTGTTGTTGCTCCTGCTCCGAAATCTTCTGCTTCAGCTTCTTAAACATCTTGAAGCGCGTGAAGGCGGAGAAAAGGGGATAACTACACGGGGTGCCTTTGCCTTACCCGCGCACCGCTGACGTTTCTCACAAGAGCTCCACCGCAGCCGCTTCCGCCTACCCAGCAACCCCCTCTGGCTACCGCGCACGCGTAAACAACGCCAACGTGGAAGATCGGGTACGGGCAGGGAAGAAGCACAAACTAGACGCACTGGCGCTAAGTGTTAGGAACCCATGCTATGCTACTGCTAGCTACCCTGTTCCTTTCACCTGCTGTAATCGCCACGGTGAGTCTGCCCTGCTCAAATGACACTTCAAGCTCGCGTGCTGCTCATTCAAGTTCGGTGATCAACGCCTATGTGTACTAGGCAATCTTTTGGGGTAGCCACAAAGAGATTTTTTTTTTTTTTCAATAACGGGACAGGACGCCTACGTGAGAAGTCAATGCGTTTATTGTAAGACTATTTGTAAAAGGCGATATGGGCACCTATATGCTTTTGTAAAATAGACACCCACAATCTGCCCCAAAAGCGCACAAACTTACACCTGACTCCAAAATAAATAAATAAATATAAATAGGAAAGGTGGGGGAGTCACATGATGCGCTGAGAGAGTACGACATGCAGCTCTGCTCTCCGAGGCCCAACGCCCGAAATCGTCAATAAACCACGCTCAAACTTCACAAATTGGCAGATAGAGGCTAGATCTACTAACTCAACACGCCGATGGATAAATTTCTGGACGCGCCTTCCAAAATAATGCCAGTGCACAACGCCGAAAAAGAAAAACCGCGAGCGGTAGATCTCGGTGCGGTACAGCTGCCACAGCGGAGTGGGCCGACCTTCACTGAAGAACAGCTATCACAGCTAACGGCGGCGGTGGCTCAAGCACTGGAGCCACACCTGGAGAAACTGTCGGTCCAGATTGGTAACTTGACCAGGTTGGCGGAATCGTTCCAACGGACCGGGAAGTCAGAGCGCAGAGTATCGGAATTGGAGGGCGCACGCTCCCCGACACAACTACAACAACTGCAGTCCACACTGACCGCGCTGACTGATAAGGTTGACGACCTAGAAAACAGAGCCCGGCGCTGCAACTTACGCCTCATCGGAATGCCAGAAACGATCTCTGATGCTGTTCTAGCGACGGTGGTAGAAAAATGGCTGACGTCGGAGTTTGCCTTATCGGACCACACGGGGGGAGGCCTGTGCTTGGAAAGAGTACACCGCATAGGCCGCGTCCAAGATGGCCACCAGGCCCCGCGTGTGGTCATCTTAAAAGTGCACAACTATCTGCATAAGCTGGAGATCTTGAGGGGCTATCGGTTGAAACGAGAGGACACAAAATACAATGGTCACCTTATTAAAATCTTTCAAGATTATTCTGCATCTCTCCAGGAACGGAGAAAGAAATTTACTCCACTGTGTCGTCGCCTGCAGGACCTCCAGACCAGGTTTATGTTTATCTACCCAGCAGTGCTAAAGGTACAACATGAAGGCCGATGGAGGTCGTTTGACACAGAAACAGCAGCAAAAGAATATATAGCAGAACTAGAGCGTAAAGCTGGTGAACTGAACGACAAGAAAGCGGGAGAGTAAGACCACCATTGCCCGCTGCAACTGCTGCAGATGACGAATAATGTAAGATGTGGGACTTTATGATATTACACATAGTGCAAGGGCAGAAGGGCCTCGTGCATGGTAGGGGCTCCCAAGTTCTGTAAAAGGGCAGATGAATAGGGCAGGGGTTTTTGGGCAGTTTTGTTGGGGGGGAGAGAAGAGACAGGTAGGGGAACACAAGGTATTCCAACATGATCAGGCACACATTGTGAGGATAGGATCTCTGCGAGCACACAGTCATCAAGCTGGGGGGGGGGGGAGACTAGAAGAGGGACAAGCATTGGGGGAGGAGCTACTCCGGGGCAAGGCTGGGTGCCTAGGAGATACAGACAGGTGAACATTTTGTGGCCAACACATTTCAAGGAACACCATACATTCAGGTAAAGTGCGACTGATCTCCTGGAACGTGGGAGGCATCTCCTCCCCAATAAAAAGAACCAAAATTTTAGCAGCCCTAAAATGTCATGGAGTAGGGTTAGCCTGCCTCCAGGAGACTCGACTCTCCCAGGAAGAACACGAGAAATTGAAGCGTAATTGGGTGGGAGAGGTATTCTATTCCCCTGCGACCGGTAGGAGGGGTGGGGTAGCTATATTAATACATAAAGCACTTGCGTTACGTGTAAAGCCAAATTGGAGTTCAAAGATGGAGAGGGGAGGATGGTGGGAATACATCTTAATTTGCAGGGGAAGGAGATGCTGTTAGTATCAGCCTACGGTCCAAACACAGCAGCACAGAGCTTCTACGCTCAACTCTTAGCACAATACCAGGGACATGAGGCACTACCATGATCTTAGCGGGAGATCTGGACCAAGTGATGGACACACATTTAGACCGATCAAAAACACTTCAACAGCGGCAGATATCGGACCCCACAGTTTTAGAAAGCTTTTGTCAGGAGCTGGGACTCATAGACCCATGGAGAATATTACATGGGGACGAGAGGGACTATATGCACACATCTAGAGCCCACCACACTCAGTCCAGAATAGATTATATTTTCATGACACAGGATCTCTTCTCCACCACAGAGGCTGAGATAGGTCCTGAAGAGATCTCGGATCATTCCATCACATGGGTTGATCTAGAGTCAGCTCTCTTTTTTCAAAAGCCACCGGGGTGGAGATTCTCAGCGTACTTGTTTCATTCCAAAGATTTTGGGATTTTCTTACAAAAGAAATGGGAGGAATTCCTGCAGAACAACAATAAACACCTTGAGGATATAGTCTTGTTTTGGTCTACAGCTAAAGCTGTACTCAGAGGTGAGATTATATCCTATGTTAGCAGAAGGAATCGGCAAATAGCACAAGGGGTGGGAGCCCTGGAAAAAAAACTCCAGGAGGTACGGAGGAGATATGCCAGAGAACCCACCCAAGCACAATATGAACTCCTCATGTCAACTAAAGCCGCCCTTAATAAGTCTTTTGCATGAAAGACTAACGAGGCCCCTATTATACAGGAAATTCAAGTTGCACAAATTTGGAGATAAAGTGGGAGGGATGGTGGCCAGACTAGTGAAAAGCACTCATAAGTCCCACTTCATTTCGGCCATACAGTAACCGGCAGGAGGGATAACAATCAATCCAGACGAGATAGCACAGACTCTACACCATCATTTTGCCACCCTATATGAGAAAGAACATGAGGAAATAGGAACGCAAGAGGCAATACAGGAATACTTGAAAGCGGTAGGCTTAGAGAGAATCCCACCAGACCGTCTGGCACATCTCAGTAACCCAGTGGAGGCAAAAGAGCTTCAAAAAGCTATTAGCGCGTTGAAGCTCCACTCAGCACCTGGGCCTGACGGTCTTTCAGGGGAGTTTTACAAGATGTTGCAACTTCAGATTATAGGGCCACTAGCTGATTATCTTAGCACGGTAGTAGAGATTGGACACTTCCCACCACATGCTAACATGGCTTCGATAAGCTTGATCCCCAAAAAAGGTAGAGACCCATTGCAACCCAGCTCCTACAGACCAATCTCACTTATCAATGTAGAAACCAATCTATTGTCCCGTATTTTGGCAAATAGGCTGGCGCCCCTGATGCCGCAGATCATTCAGGAAGAGCAGGTGGGATTTGTACGAGGCCGTCAGTCAGTTCTGAACGTGCGCAAGTTAGTGCTAGCCATGCTCCCTCAAACACGTCTGGAGGTCCAACGATTGATTGTGAGCTTAGACGCGGAGCGTGCATTTGATCAGGTGAAATGGTCCTTCATGTTCGAAACCGTGCATAGGACTAAACGGGTGGTACTTACACACAATTGAAACCCTATACACGCACCCGAGAGCCATGATCCGAGTCAATGGGGTCAACACAACGGGATTTGACATTGGCAGAGGCACACGACAGGGCTGCCCCCTGTCACCACTGCTCTTTCTGTTGACCTTAGAACCATTATTATTTGAAATCAGAACACAGAAGAGCATACAAGGCATTCAGGTCAATGAGAGAGAACTTAAAGTATTAGCGTATGCGGGTGACATACTTATGTTATTGAGTGATCCGCAGACCTCTCTGACATGCCTTCTCCACACAATTAATAACTATGGCAGGCTCCTGGGTTACAAACTTAACCAAACAAAGTCCCTAGCCCTACCCCTAGAAGAGACAGTGAAGCAAAATTCGAGCGGCCACCTCCCCGTGCAGTGGGCAGACACAAAGATTTGTTACCTGGGGGTAACTATCCCAGTTGATATGGGGACATTGTATGAAGAAAATGTAGTGCCTTTGTTAAACACCACCAGACGCTTGCTGCAGTTGTGGGGTGCGTGCCCTCTCTCCCTCTCTGGTCATATAGGCCTGTTCAACATGATGATAGCCCCTAAGTGGCTATACACGTTTCAGATGTTGCCATTGTATCTGAGGCGGAGGGAGGAACAGGCTCTCAACCGCATGACACAAAGGTTCTTGTGGAATGGGAAGAGACCGCGGCTCCCCATACACATAATTCAGAAACCAAGGGTACAGGGTGGCATGGGGTTGCTTAACATAAGATACCTAACGATAGCATGCTCAATGAGGCACATTAGAGATTGGCTGATGGGGAAACAAGATTTTTTGGTTACACAACTTGAGATGGCCATTGCTCCCTCTACTCACCTAGGTTGGGGGCTCCATGCAGCTGGAAGAGGGTTGGATGTAGAATGGGGAAGGAACCCTTTAGTGACATCAGCGAGGGCAGCTTGGAAATGGCTCTGCAAGTGGCATAACTTTGATTGGAGAGAGACACTTTTCTTACCGTTGCATCACAACCCAGACTTCCCTGAGGGATCTTCCGCAGTCACTTTCCAACGCTGGCGGAAACTTGGGATCCAATATGTATTTCAGTTGGTGTCAGAAGAGGGTAAAACGCGGCCCTTTCCAGAACTACAGCAGGAATTTAAGCTCACTGAAATTGACTGTTCTGCATACCTGCAAGTGCAACACTATATCACAGCATTGGGCTGGATCAATTTGAGTGAGGACGTTCAGGACACTCTGAATACAGCCTTGACGCTCGGAGCACAGAACCCAGTGCCCCTAACATACCATCACTGATTCCTACAAGATTCAACAGAAGACATAGACTTTCCTACCAGAGCTCAACGATGGGCAAAAGACCTGATGCCAGATGTCACGGGAGAGATATTGTGCAACTTCTTGTCCCATATACAAAGAACGTCTATTTTCACCTGATACTGGGAACTACAGTACAAATTTGCCCTCAGGATGTACATCTCCCCGGCCAGAGCATTTAAGGCAGGCTTTGGGGGCTCGGCAGCATGCCCGTGCTGTGGAGGGGCTCAAGCCACACTAGGACACATGTTCTGGTTCTGCCCCTACGTCTTACGGCTATGGACCCACATACTTGGCGAGATAAAGAGATACTGGGGCAGAACAATCCAGAGACAACCGTTAATTCTCTTCGGGGTATTCAGATATGTAAAACCTGCCCCCCCCCCCCCCGGGCTTTCAGTCCTTTCTAGAGAGAGCCATATTGATGGGGGAGAGAACCATTCTACTTTTCTGGAGAGAGCCTTTGACCCTATCCATAGGAGCCTGGAGAATACAGATGATTAAACTTTTGAAGTTGGAACGGCGGGGAATCCAGGATTTATCCTCTCAGGAGGGCAAACAGCTAAAAAAGACATGGGCAAACTTTTGGGACACTCTACAACCCGCAGCGAGAAGCAGAATCCTAAACTAAGTGGACATTGGACATTGATTAAGATAAGACCGTAGAATAGAATTCCTGTGTTGAAGGGTGGGAGGGGCGGGATGGAGTTGGGTAAGGGAAGGGGGGTTGGGGGGAAGGAATAGGAGCGGAAGGGAGGGGTTAGGGGGGTTTGATAAAAGAAATAACTCATGTTCGAACTTTTGTTTGTTGATATTATACTTACCATTTGAATAAAAAAGATTTAAACATAAGAAGGGTGTAAACATGCACATCCGCTGTACATATGTACCTACATATTTGAAGGCACCTGCATCACAACCTCCGCCCAAATTCCACCTCTAGGAACACTCGCACGCAGATGTTTAAACTTTCTGTGGTTGTACTTTTTACATGCATATACAGTTGCATAATTTTATAAAAGCCACATGTAAAAATAGACTTTGGATGAAGAGATAACTTTATAAAATTACCTTTTAGAGCATCTGGCCTTGGAGAGGTACACCCAGAAACCAACCTTCCATATTTAATTGCCTGCTGGAAACTATCAAAGCATTTGGAATTGCATTGGGAAAGGGTTGGGGTTGCAAAGTAACTGCTATAAAACCTTAACTGCTGTTTTTGTGCTGGTAAGGTAGTAGTGCTGAACTGTGGATCATATATTACAAGTATTTTGTTTTTCTCATTGACAGATTTTCTCCAATTTTATATCATTGTAGCCCTTGTGTGAAAATCCTACTTTCTGATCCTTTGTTTCCATAGCTATGTTAAGTCCCAGTGCTTAGCTATATATGACAAAGAGACTCAAGACGGAGAATCACTGGCCTAAGGCTGGCACAGTCTACTAGGCTGCAAGGGAGTGAGTCTTCACAAGGATCCAGGAGCAGTGTAATCCCACAGCAACCCTCTGCTGAGCTGTGAAGGGGGTCCAAGCAGTTGTGCAATCCCTCAGCAACTCCCGTTAAACTCTGCATAGACTTAGGGCTGTGCTAATGAAAGAGTTTTAAGTGCCCTAGGCACTCCCCATCAATTAATGTTCAGGGCTGTAAGTTCCCCTGAAATGATGGCAGATTGTTTTTGTTAGGAGAGAGAGAGACAAGTCATGTTGGAAACTGGGAGTGCTGCTAGACACCAGGGAATTTATTTTAATGACGGGACAGGAAGGTCTGGTCGGTGGGGGGGCAACATTGGTCATTAAGGGCTGCAACCCAGTTGGGTTTCAGGATTTCACCAATTAACTATAGATCTCATGCATATTCATTGGAAAATCCTGAAAACACAACTGGATTATAGCCCTCAAGGACCGAGTTTGATCATTTCTGATCTAGACTAACTGGGATGTTTTAGACCAATACAGGAAGACACATCAGGTGCAGGGATTCAGAGAAGGGAGTTCTCAATATTCTTCACCTCAGACCTGGCAGTACATTTCTCCTGTTATGCTCACCCAGCATACTGTGAATTTCTGTGAATTACCTAATAACCTCCTTACCATATACTTTTTTTTAACACAGGCACAAAAAGCTCCTACACTTGAATATGGCAAAGCAACACCATGCCCTTAAAGCTTCGGTTCCCATTACAGCTATTGCATCTGCCCAGACTGAATGCTTGGGGTCCAAGGCAAGATTCTGGTTTCATGTAATAAATGTATGCACATTGAATCCCTCATGAAAGAAGTACAAGAACTAAGAGAGGAGGTGGAAAAACTAAGGAGCATCCGTGACAACCAGAAATTTATCCTAGAGATGCATGTTGAAACATTGGGGATCTCCAGTAAAAGGAGAGAAAATCTTGAGCAGAAAGAGGACAGCTGGACACAAGTTACCAGATCCTGCAAAATCAACCCTCCAACTCCAACTTCTGTTGAACTGAAGAATCGGTTTATAGCCCTGGAGGCAGAAGAGCTGAAAACATCTCAAGAACAAAAGGAGACGATGATCAGTAATCCCAAAGCTGTTGGATTGGTAGCCAATAAGAAGTGAAAGATAGTGGTTGTTGGTGATTCTCTTCTGAGGTGCCCATCTGCCGACCAGAGATTATGTCCAGGGAGGTATTGTGTCTGCCTGGTGCCAAGATTTGAGATGTAGCAGAAAGATTGCCTAGACTCATCAAGCCTGCTGACCACTATCCTATGCTGCTCATCCATGCTGGCACAAATTATATTGTTAGGTATTCTACTGAACATATTGAATGTGACTTCATGGCTCTGGGTCAGAGAGTAAAGCACCTAGGTGTGCAGATAGTGTTCTCATCAATCCTTCCTGTCAAAGGGAAAGGCCGAATGAGGGAAGCTTGCACCCTGGAGCTAAATGTGTGGCTGCGTGGATGGTGCCAAAACAAGCACTTAGGTTTCCTAGACCATGGGATGATTTTCCAAGAATTACTGAGCGGTGTTTGTGTCCATCTTTCAAGGAAGGGATGAAATATCTTAAGTAACAGACTAGCTAAAGTACTAAAGAGGGCTTTAAACTAAATTTGCTGGGGATGAATGAGAAAAGCCCCAAAGTAACTAACAACCATCAGGAAGGTAAGACATCAAATACCCTTATAAAAAAGGAATAACATCTGGAGAGCCTTGCATACCAGTGCCCGTAGTATTGGAAACAAATTTCTACATCTAGAGGCTGCAGTGATAGAAGCCAACTTGGATTTAGTGGCGTTCACAGAGAGCCATGACTGGGATATAGTTATACATGGCTATAATCTATTCAGGAAGGACAGGGTAGGAAAAAAGGGCAGAGGAGTGGCATTATATGTTATGAATAGTATTAAAGTGACGGAACTGCAGGATGTATGGGGTAAGGAAGAAGCACTGTGGGTTAAACTAGTAAGAGCGAAAGGAAAATGTATTTACATTGGTGTAATATACAGGTCACCTTCACAGTCAGAAGAAATGGACAGAGACTTAATTGAAGACATCTACAAAATAGCTAGGAAAGGGGAAGTACTATTGATAGGCGATTTTAACATGCTGGACATCGATTGGAGCATCCCTGCTGTGCGGTCATCTAGAAGCAAAGAGATCTTTGATTCTCTACAGGAAAAATAGTTTCAGCAGTGGGTAACAGAAACAATGCAGGATGGAGCTATCCTAGACCTGGTGCTCACAAACAGAAGAATGTTTCTGATGATAAGGTGGGAGATCATTTGGCATCTAGTGATCACCGAATGGTGTGATTCAATATTAAGACAAAGGAGGAGAGGGCTTATTTGAGATTGAAGGCCCTAGATTTCAAAAGAACTAACTTTGCCAAGATGGGGGAATTTCTCAGAAAATAGTTAGTTGGATGGGAACAACTGAAGAAAGTAGAACAGCGGTGGGCGAAACTGAAAGGAGCTATTTTAAAGGCGACAAACCTTTATGTTAGAAAATTACGTAAAACTAAGAGGAAAAGGAATACACTCTGGTTCTCGAACATAGTAGCTGAAAAGGTAAGGGAAAGCAGGTTAGCCTTCATACGTTACAAGATGACTCAGAAAGAGGAGGCAGGCAAAAATACTTTAAAAAGCTAAGAGAAGCTGGAAAAACTGTCAGGAATGTGAAGAAGCAAATGGAAGAAAAGGTAGCTGATATGTTGAAACTGGGGGACAAGACATTTTTCAGATATATAAATGGCAGGAGGAAGTACCATAATAGCACTGTGAGGCTCAAAGCTGAGGGGGAAGAATATGTAGAAGTTGATAAGGATAAAGCTGAACTGCTTAACAAAGTGGAGGAGTGGCCTAGTGGTTAAAACACCGGTCTTGCAATCCAGAGGTGGCCGGTTCAAATCCTGCTGCTGCTCCTTGTGATCTTGGGCAAGTCACTTAACCCTCCATTGCCTCAGGTACAAAAAAATTAGATTGTGAGCCCTCCTGGGACAGAGAAATATCCAGCGTACCTGAATGTAACTCACCTTGAGCTACTACTGAAAAAGGTGTGAGCAAAATCTAAATAAATAAATTATTTCTGTTCTGTGTTGTGAAGGAGAGGACCTGGGGGTAGATAAGATGGAAGTGGAAGAGGAAGAAGGGAGGCGGCTCACGAGCAGACATAGGCAGAACAGAGCCTTGCCTCCATTCCATCCCCAGAGAGCGAGAGAAGTAGTAATGCCCCCTAGAAAAGGATGGAGGAAAAAGGACTACATTACCCAGCATCCCCCGAGAGAGAGCAGAGAAAGGTTCGTGACCCCTGTAAAATGGAGGAAAGGAAGAGACTACATTTCCCAGCAACCTCGGGGCAAAGCCTGGTACAGAGATTACCTTCCCCAGCAGGAACAGGGGGAGAACTCTAACAAGGAAAGGGCGGTGCCCCTGCAGGGTAATCAAGGGAAAGAGGAACAGCTGCAAAGTGGGTGGGACAGGGAGCCCATGGAGTATCAAGAAGCTGGGCAGAGAGAAAGAGAGGAGAGCGAGGAAGAGCCTATGGACCTCTCAGCCTGGGCTCACTCATTAGGTAACAAAATAAGGGACCAGGTAACTTCATGGTATGGTAACTGGGCTAAGAGAGGAAAGAGGAAAGGTCATGTGGGAGGATGGGTCAGTGCTTAGAGAGAGTGACCCAGATGGGTGGGGCCTTTTCATTTTCCAGAGCTCAGGCTGTGAATGAACTTTGAGTTTAAAGAGTTCTGGTTGAAGAGGGATGGAGATTTTCTCGGAGTGGGCTGAGCCCAGCAGGAAGAAGGTGGAGTGTGAACTGTGGCTAAAAAGCTTAAAAGAAGCTGAAGGGGTTTGAGCTGTGTGCTGAAGCCTCAAGAACTGGGTTTGTTTGTTTTTTTGGAACTGCTTGCAGTGTTTTTGCCCCCTCCCAAGGGAGAGGGGGGGAGAAAGAAGACCCAGGGCTATAAAACTGTCTAAAAGGAGCCCAGCTGGGTGCTGGAAGCCTGGGAGTTAAAAGTTGTTTTTTTTCTTGCTGTGTTTGTACCCCTGAGAGGAGCAACAGGGGGAATTGTGAGGTTTTTCGTTGATTCAAGTATTGTGTCTTTTTGCACTGCTGGACTGGTGGATCCCAAGCAAAATAAAGAACTTGTTAAGTTTGCTTTGAAGTTGATTTCTTTGAGCCCTGCCCTGTGGACTGCAGTGAACCAGGAGGTTGGGCAGCAAGGGTGAAGGGGAGATCCCGAGGACCCTCAGGCGGAGGGGAGGATCATTTTCACAGTGTTCACAGATGAAAGGCTGGGGGTAGGACCACAGAATGCAAATGGGGATGGATGGATGGATGAATGGATGGATGGATGGATGGATGGATGGTTGACCGGGACCAAGTCTCAGAAGACTGTTCATGATGAACTAGCTAAACTAAAAGAAAAGTGATGGGGCCTAATTGAGACATCCGAGGGTGCTCAAGGAACTTGGAGAGGTTCTGGTGGATCAACTGTCTGATATATTCAATGCTTCCTTAGAGTCTGGAATGGTTCCAGACGACTGGAAAAGGGCGGATGTGGTCCCTCTGCACAAGAGCAGAAGTGAGGAGGTTGGAAATTACGGACCTGTCTGTCTGACCTCAATGGTGAGCAAACTATTGGAAACACTTCTAAAGCGGAGGATTGTGAGGTTTTTTTCAAATCGAATGGATTGCAGGACCTGAGGCAGCATGGCTTCACTAGAGGCAGGTCGTGTCAGACAACCCTGATTGATTTCTTTGACTGGGTGACCAAACAGTTGGACTTGGGAGGTGCGCTAGATGTGGTGTACTTGGATTTTAGCAAAGCCTTTGACATGGTTCCGCACAGACGACTGATAAACTGAGTGCCCTTGGTATGGGACCTAAAGTGACTAACTGGGTTAAAAACTGGTTAAATAGAAGGAGACAGAGGGTAGTGGTAAATGGAGCTTGCTCTGAGGAAAAGGATGTTATCAGTGGTGTATCACAGGGTTTGTCTCTTTGCGTATGATACCAAACTGTAATAGAGTGGACATCCCAGAAGGAGTGGATGGCATGAGGATCTAGCAAAGCTTGAAGAACGGTCCAATAATTGGCAACTAAGATTTAATGCTAAGAAATGCAGGGTCATACATTTAGGTTACAAGAATCCAGGGGAGTGGTACAGTATTTGGGGTGATGTTATTCTGTGTACAAAAGAAGAGCAGGACTTGGGGGTGATTGTGTATGATGAACTTAAGGTCTCCAATTACAAAAAGTGACAAAGCCAGAAAGATGTTTGGCTGCATAAGTAGAAGGATGACCAGCAGGAAAATAAGAGGTGATAGTGCCCTGTATAAGTCTGTGGTTAGGCCCCATTTAGAGTACTGTGTGCAATTCTGGAGACCGTGCCTATAGAAGGATATAAATAGAATGGAGTTGGTCCAGAGGGCAGCTACAAAATTGGTAAGCGGTCTTGGTCATAAAACATATAGGGATGGGCTTAGGAACCTCAACATGTATACTCGGGAGAGAGGGGATATAATAGAGATGTTTAAATATCTCAGTGGCATTAATATACAGGAGGTGAGCCTTTTTCAAAAGGAGGAAAACTCTGGAATGACGGGGCATACGATGAAGTAAAGAGGAAATAGGCTTAGGTGGAATTTAAGAGAATACTCTTTCACGGAAAGGGAGGTTTATGCATGGAGTGGCCTCCCCGGTGGAGGTCGTGGAGATGAGAACTGAGTCAGAATTTAATAAGGCGTGGGACAGGCATGTAGGATCCCTTAGGAAAAGAAGAGTTAGTGGTTAATGAGGATGGGCAGACTGGATGGGCCTCTTGGCCCTTATCTGCTGTCATGTTTCTATGTTTCTAAGATGCTTATGTCTACTGCGCAAGTTAAGTTCAGCGCAGAAACCTTTTCTGCATCATGTGACCAGTAACAAGCATGCAGACTGCTCAGTAACCACACACTTCTGCCTGCGGTAGCTTTTCGCTTCATTCCGTGTTTTTGTGGCTGCCAGGGGGAATGTGGTTTTGTTTTGACTACAGCTGCCCTTTGTTACCTTCTTCCCCAGATGCTGTCACCTTAAGCAACCATCTGTTCTTCCTAGTGGTTAAGCCAGCCCTGGCTTGAAAACAGAGCACTTTTGCAGCAGCTCTCTTCTTTGTTCTGAAGGGGCTCAATTGGCAGTGCCCTCATCCAGCAACTCCCTTCTGAGTTCAGATGGGGTTAAGGAAAAGTGCATTCCCTCTGCCATAATTATTGTTTTCAAAAGCCAAAATCACTTTCTGGAAGATGTCAGCTCAACTATTTCTTCTCCCTATGCATTATCAATGGATTTGTTATTATACCTTACAATATATAAATTAGTTGTTGAAAAACAAAAGCAAGTATGGTCAGTATATCCATGTGTTTAGTAAAACGTTTTCTGGGCAGTGAAAGGTCTATTATGACACTAATAAACATTAATCATGGGTGCTTTCCTCGGCTAATGAAACAAGACATCTCCCTGCCAAAGACATTGAAAAACACAAACACAGCCATTATGACATGCACAGATTCTATCTCTCCCACACTAAAAAGGTAATTTCGGAAGCATTGCATGACATCTACATGTGTAAGTAAATGCACTTACACGTGTAGATGGCATACATATATAAATATGTCAAATGATACCCCGCTGGAAATCATTTCTATTTATATATCAGACCATCAGAAGTGTAACCCAGAAGCAAAAAGCATTAGCCTTTCACTGAATCTTAAGTACTATAGTCATCATTAGTCAAAACAATTCTGCATAATGCTGCTTTTCAAAATATATTAAATTGCATACAGCCCTTAAGAAGATACTTGGCTTCCATGTTGCACTTCTGATGGTCTGATAGATAAATAGAAATGTTTTCTAGTTGGTATCATATGTGACATACTAGTATTTATAGCTCTTCCAGTAAAAAATGTATATATAAATAAATGGCACCTTTACAATGCAATGAGGCTGTCACGAAACGCCTAGCCACCTACCTGGGGTTACCCTGTGGACACTTACAGAGTCTATCCTCAGCACAGCTCAGGTCTGGCTGCACCTGCCACTTGTGCTCTACACTAGCACCCTCCTCCCACCGACTGGGTCACAACCACCTCTGGGCGAGTCTCCTGCTCTCCAATTATCTCCAATGATTTCTACTCCCACCATTCCCAAAAATCACTCACAGACCCAACACACAAACCGCCAGGATTCTTTATCAGTCTAGACAAATAGGACAAACAAATAATTATGTTTATTCTCTGAAAAAAAATATTGGACAGTGGAACACAATAGTGCAATTGGCAAACAATAACAGGTTACTGAAATATGGATCAATGATAAACACTAACTAAACACTTGCATACTTCCGAGAAAGTACTTGCGGAGATCAGGGCATATATCTGTTCACAGAGCTTCAGCAAAGAGATCTGTTTCTCCTTCTCCCAAGCTGAAACTGAAGGAGCAGCCAGCATCTGCTGGGTAATTTCAAACTCCAGGCTAATCAGAGCCCAGAACAACATGCACCGTCTGCTGGACAAACAGGAGAAATACACTTCAGACATATTTAAGACAGGAAAATATCCAATACATTTTACAGGCTTAAAACACACTGTTTCTTCACAGAGGCACACAGCTTTAAAGGGAATGTAGGGTGGAGATCCCAAAAATTATACGTGTATTCCTGATTTTGAATGGGAAAATGCATGGGGTCAATATTCAGTGAGAATTATCTGGGTAGGAGCTGTTCCTACCCACATAAGACCGTTAGCCAGATAAGCAGCTGAAAATCTGATCAAATTGCAATCTGGCAGCAGAGACAATTACCTGGTAAGTGGCAATATTAGGGCCCTTTGACTAAAATGGGCTAACATTGGCAGTTAACGTGACTTAACATAGGATTTTACCGTACAATTTATGTAGCACGTTTTGGGCGTATTCCCACTATTATTATTGCAGGTCATGCATTTATGTTCCCATTAGAATGTGGTACCTGCTAAGAGTTAACGCAAGACCACTAAATAGGAGGTGATAAGTGGTTTCACCTGAACTCAGCATTAGCCAGTTAGTGCAGGTAAGTGTAATGTATTAGCTGGTTAATGGTTCCACACCCACTCTCTGCCAATACCATGCACCATGGGGAAAAAATATGAAAAATATAGTAATGCTTGGTTTAACACGTAGAAACAGGCAAACTATCACAAAACCCCTTAACGCAGTCATGTGGTAGCCTGTTTCTGCACATTAATCCCTAATTCTGTAAACATTGCTAAAAATTGTGCATGCAAATTTGCATGCCCAATTTAATTGAATGAGCTAGTGTCAATAATTGGCTTTTTAACAAGCAGTTATTGGCACTAATTAGATTTACTTGGCATTTATGCACCTAAAATGTATGTGCAATCTGAAAACAGAGGCACGGAAATGGGAGGGTCATGGGTGTAACAGATGCGTTCCTAAAATTAATGTTTCAGTTGGTGCAAATGGCATAAGCACTATTCTGTGTTTCAGTTAGGTGTGATTCCAAGGCATAAGCACTATTCTATAAACTATGCCTAACTTTAAGCATGGCTTATAGACTAAGCTTTTGCACCATATATAGAATATAGCCATACAGGCTAATCACCCTCTAGTAAAAGAGCCCCTTAGTACGCTAACCAGATAACTGCCTGGATAAAGTTAGGACAGCAATCCAGATACCAGTCTGAATATCACTAGTACCCAGATAAATAATACTGGCAAGTTATATCCAGATATTCAGTGCTGGTCATTATCTGGTTGCAGGCACTAAATATCTGGGTATAATAGAGTGGCCAGAGTTTTAAAAATATTGACCCAATATATTTTTACAAATTTTCACTGTCGGCTTTTGCACCACATCCAAGTCATATATAAGTGTCAGATAACTGTCCTTTCAAACGGTTTTAGAAGAGTGATTGAAGGAACAGTTGTACTTAACCCTCTGGTATTTTACATGACCTTACAAATTTTACCCTTCACAATGGCTTTACGTATAGAAGTCTAATTCACCATCCACTGTTTATACTAAAATTTTATTTGTCTAACTCCAACTGTAACAGCTGTAAGCAAATGTCTATAATTTTAGGGAGGAAAAAAGACTTCAGACACTTGATAACTCAACTTCTAGTTTAGTAGCAGATATCTTGCTGTTCAGTGTTTGTCATTGAAAATCAGTTTTCTTTATGCAAACCTCCTGGCGAGCATCCTCATGAGTCTCAAATTGATTTACAATTTATATTTTTCATAAAATGGACATTCAGTAAAAAACATTCCCTACTCCTTGAGTTAAATCCGTTGCCTGACAATATTGAAGACTGAGCTATTATCTCAGGGCTTGGCCCACAGAGACTTTTGTAGGCTATTTTATTTATTTATTTATTTATTTATTTATTTATTTATTTGTATCCCACATTTTCCCACCTATTTGCGGGCTCTGTGTGGCTTACAATACATTGTAAAAGATGGAAGTGCAATTGGTTGCAGTACAATTATGGGTTACATTGTGAAGAATTATATAAGACAGAGTAAATTCAGGATATTCTTAGGGGATAGAACAGTGGAATATAACAGTGGTGAGTTGAGAGGGGGGCAAAACATTATCGAGGGAACAGGGAGGTCTGACAATTTTATCTGTGGGTAGGGTTTAAGGGTGGTGAGAGCGCGGGAGTAGAGGTTCAGAGAGTGTATTGGTGCGTGTCTATGAGATTGTATGGGCTTTATGTGTTTTGATCCTTGCTATAGATTTTCTCGAAGAGATAAGTCTTTAGTAGTTTGCGGAAGTCGGTCAGTTCGTAGGTCATTTTCAGGCTGCGTGGTAGTGTATTCCAGAATTGTGTGCTCATGTATGTGAAAGTCGATCCGTGCAGTACTTTGTATTTTATGCCTTTGCACTTAGGGAAATGGAGATTGAGGAAGGTTCGGGACGATCTTTTAGCGTTTCTGGGTGGCAGGTCAATTAGGTCGGACATGTATGCAGGGGCTTCACCGTGAATGATTTTGTGGACTAAGGTGCATACTTTAAAAGCGATGCGTTCCTTGAGTGGTAGCCAGTGTAGTTTCTCCCGTAAGGGTTTTGCACTTTCGTATTTTGGTTTTCCGAAGATGAGTCTGGCTGTTGTATTCTGGGCTGTTTGAAGTTTTGTCAGTATTTGTTCCTTGCATCCTGCGTATAATGAGTTGCAATAGTCCAGGTGACTGAGTATGAGTGATTGCACTAGACTGCGGAAGACAGATCTTGGAAAGAATGGTCTAATTCTTTTCAGTTTCCACATGGAGTAGAACTTTTTTTTTGTTGTGTTGTTCGCATGAGTCTCGAGAGTTAGGTGGCGGTCGATAGTGACTCCAAGGATTTTTAAGGTTTCTGAGATTGGCAGATTTAGTTTAGGTGTATTGATGGCGGTAAATTTATTCGTGTTGTATTGTGAGGTAAGTATGAGGCATTTAGTTTTTTCTGTATTCAGTTTCAGTCGGAATGCATCTGCCCAGGTATTCATGATGTGTAGACTTTGGCTGATTTCGTTAGAGATTTCATTGATGTCTTTTTGAATGGTATATATCGTTACATCATCGGCATATATATGTGGATTAAGGTTATGGTTAGATAAAAGTTTTGCCAGGGGGGTCATCATTAGATTGAAAATAGTTGGTGAGAGGGGGGATCCTTGCGGTACTCCACAATCAGGTGTCCATGCAACTGACGTAGTTGAGTTTGATGTGACTTGATATGAACGTGAGGTTAAGAACCCCTTGAACCAGTTTAGAACATTACCTCCGATGCCAAAGTATTCGAGAATGTGTAATAGGATTTCGTGGTCTACCATATCAAAGGCACTTGACATGTCAAATTGTAGTAGGAGTATGTTGGTGCCGGTTGCAATCATTTGTTTGAATTTGGTCATTAGGGTAATTAACACTGTTTCTGTGCTATGATTTGACCGGAATCCTGATTGGGAGTCATGTAGTATGGAGAACTTGTTGAGGTAGTTTGTGAGTTGTTTGGTAACCATCCCTTCGGTTATTTTAGTTATTAGTGGTATAGATGCTACTGGTCTGTAGTTTGTTATTTCGCTTGTGGCTACACATGTAAGTTTTGTGCATTTTTCACTTGCCTTTTTTTTTTTCCAAAAATGGTCCAAAAAGATAGACGCACTGAGTACAGTAATGTCTAGTGAATGGCCATTTTCAAAACAAAAAGATAAATGTGGAGGAGTGGCCTAGTGGTTAGGGTGGTGGACTCTGGTCCTGGGGAACTGAGTTTGGTTCCCACTTCAGGCACAGGCAGGTCACTTAACCCTCCATTGCCCCAGGTACAAATAAGTATCTGTATATGTAAGCCACATTGAGCCTGCCATGAGTGGGAAAGTGCGGGGTACAAATGTAACAAAAAAAAATATATATATATTGAAAAGTGTTATATTCACCACTTGAATTTTGAACATTTTGAGCAAAATGTCCAAAATCAGATTTAAACATCATATTTAAAATGCTCCTCGGTGTGTGTTCAAAATCAGATTTAAACATCATATCGAAAATGCCCCTCAGTGTGTGATGAAGGGGTTGTGATACCACAAAATGTATGTGCACACATAGGGACACAGACAGAAATCAGTGTTAACATAAAGCATTCTCCAGCCCTTCCTGTAACGCCTAATAAAATACAGAAAAATAAAGCATTCTCCAGCCCTTACTGTAACACCTAATAAAATACAGAAAACAGAAACATCACTTTGTCCTACTATGTTACATCTGATAAGAAAGCTAAGTCTAAAATATTACTCAGAAAGATAATGCCCTGCACTCATATTTCCAAATCCCTGAAGTCACTTTAGTTCAGTATAACTACTAAAACACTTTTTGTCATAAGCATGTTTATTTCCAGTCTACCATGAGGAAGCTCCAATGCACCAGAGGAAATTAGATAGTGTATGAAAAAGGAAGCCACAGTCAGCAATGTCATCTCATCTGCCTGCACATGTTCCAAGCTACAAATGGATATTCATAGTACCCCAGCCACATGGTCTCTTGTATTTTTTTCTACAAGCCTCTCCCTTCTCCTGCCTTGCTGTCATCTCACTCAAGGAGTGACTGCTAAGCACCCACAGCTGGCATGATGTAGCAATGGTTGGAGGAGTTTATTGAATAGGTCAGAAATCACATACAAATGACAAAGAAATCAGAATAAAAATAATGAAGGACAATTCTATAAATTAGCACCCACAGATAGGCACTAATTGGATGTGTGAGTTACAGAATAATAGCACTTA
This sequence comes from Microcaecilia unicolor, assembly GCF_901765095.1. Classification (NCBI taxonomy): domain Eukaryota; kingdom Metazoa; phylum Chordata; class Amphibia; order Gymnophiona; family Siphonopidae; genus Microcaecilia; species Microcaecilia unicolor. Next base: position 250,851,607 of record NC_044031.1, on the reverse strand, counting down.
CGTGTGTGATTGGCACGCACCACTAACTGGCAATTCTGTCTCCAGCAGTGGCTAATCCAGGTCACAAGTACCCGGCAAGATCCCAAAAGAGAAAAACAGATTTTATACTGCTTAGCAGTGGATTTTTCTAAGTCCATCTTACTAATGTCTTATGGACTTTTAGGAAATTATCCAAACCTTTTTTTAAACCCTGCTAAGCTAAATGCTTAGTGCTAGGCACTATTCTATAACACACGCTAAGAGATGTTGGTGTATATTATATAAATGCAAGGGAATGTAAACATGGGCAATCTCTAAAATATGCACTTCGGGGAATTAGATTCCAGCAGTTACAACTGCCATTGACTTGGTGTAACTGTTGGTGCCTACATTTAGGCATAGATTGTTCCATTTCTACTAAAAAAAACTGCAATGTTGTGCCTAGTTGTAGTATTATTTGGAGTACCTTCCTGGTTATAGCCTACTGTTCTGCTGCCTCACTTCATCAGGCTGTTGAGACACAAGTTATTTACTGCCTGTTTCTGGTTTACCAGTTTGTGATTTTCCTGGGCACCTTTGTGGCTCTGCCCACCTTTGTGACATCAGACACAGTGGCGTAGCTAGGGGGGCGCCAGGGGAGCAGCCACTCCCCCAAATGGAGTTCTGCTGGCGCCGGCGCCTATTTTTTTCTTAATGTGTTGCATTGAAAATGTGCACCGGCGGAAGTCCACATTCGCTCCCCCCGCGCCATCAACCTGGCTCGGCTTCTGATCAGACACCACCAGTATTTGAAGGCTTAGCACACCACCTAAGCTGCAAGCCACAGGCACGCCGTTTTGCGCAGTAACGTACATAACAAAATTCTGTTGATCCTAATGAACATGTAAATTGAGATTGATTTAGATATTTTAAGATGGAGTGGCTATGGGCATTGGTTTTCTGTCTATTAACTGTGGAAGGTTTATGTTTCAACATTTTTATTGATGAGGAAATAAACATGGGTTAACAGATACCATAAAATATAAAACTTCAACAGTACAATGGAACATCACATATAAGTATTGAACAGACCATCATCAAATAGTTATATATATACTCCCCCCCCTCCTCCCTACCCTCTCTTCCACCCTCCCTCCTTCCTTCCTTCCCTCCCTCCCCCCTTCCCTCTGTGTGTGCCAACCAATATTGGGGATAGTGGGTTTAAACATTCAGACCATGTGTACTGCCAAGGCAACTCACAATAGATTAAAGAGCAAACTTCGTCCCTGTGGACTAAGTCCTTGTATATATCGGCCCCATAGTGACATGAACTGTTTTTTTCTTTTCGGGGCTCCCTTCGCCTCTCTGGCTTCCCAGGTGGCCAACTCATGTATCTGGTTCCTCCAGTGCCAATACACCGGTGGATCCGGGTCTATCCACTTCTGTAGAATAGTCTTGCGTACCACTAAACATACCTTACGGCACCAAACTCTATTTCCTTTCACCTGGGTCGCAAAAGCTGCTTGTGTGTCTAAGACATAATGATCCCAGGTTCCACTTACTGTGACCTATGTTATTTTAGTTAGATAACTCTGGATTTGTCTCCAAAAGGCACGTGCCCTTGGGCAGCCCCAAAAAGCATGGTATAGGTTGTGAGGTGCATGATTGCATTTTACACATCTAGTATCATTTGTGGCCCTCATATGTCCCCATTGTTGCCCTGACATATATGCCCGCATAACCACCCTATATCCGCACTCTCTTAATCTCTCATCTATGGTGAGTGACGGAATGCGCCCCAGCATTGCCCCGATGTCCCATCCTCTTAATGACCTCCCCGAGTCTCTTTCCCAGTTTTGTATGATATATCCTAGATTATTTTGGGGATAGCGTGACACCAGAGCTCTATATAGGGTTGAAACTGTCATTCCCGTTATCTCTAGGTTTTGACAAAATGTGCTTACCAGATGTCCAAGTTTCAGTCTTAAGGCAGGCTGGTTTAGATGTAGAATGTAATGCTTAACCTGAGCACAGGCAAAGCGGTGTCCCCAAATATTCCCTATCTTATCTCGTAATTCCTCAAATTTTAGTAGGTTCCCTTCTGGTCCCATCAGGTCCTCCACCCTTGTGATTCCTTTATTTGCCCATCTTATAAATGTAGTATTACTCTGCCCTGACTCAAAATTCGGGTTTCCTCTGAGTGCTAACAGTTCCAATGTTGCTGGCATGCCTCCCATGTTGACAGCCAGCCTTCTCCAAGCCATGCGCATGGGTTGTAACAGTCGACAACGTTTAAACTGGGTCGGAATCTGCCTCTGATCGAGATGTAGGAGGGTAAGAACATCATAGGGGGCAAAATATTCTCGCTCCACCTCTATTGGCGTAAATACATTTGATTGGCCTATCCAATCTCCTACATGTCTCAGCAGGCAAGCCTGGTTATATAAAGCTATATCAGGCAGTCCCATTCCCCCCCCCCCCCCTTGCCAGCCTCCCAGTAACGCTTTAAACTGCATTTTGGGCTTCTTTTTTCCCCAGCAGAATCTACTGAAAAGTTTTGTGATTTTCGCTAAGTCTTTTCGACGTAGTCGAATGGGAAGCGTTTGCATGAGGTATAACCACTTGGGAAATATCACCATTTGGATTAGATTTATCCTGCCCCTCAAGGACAGCGGGAGGCCGCCCTACCCCTCTAGTTTGGTTCTTGTCCCTTCTAACAAGGTGGTGACGTTTAAGTCATGCAATTTCTCCAATTCCATAGTCAGTTTTATCCCTAGGTATTTAAAAGATCCTTCCGCCCAGCTTAATGGGAAACTTTGATCCCATAATGATTTCACTGTCGCTGAGGAAGCTAAGGCTTCCGACTTAGTCAAATTCAAGCTAAATCCTGCATAGTCACCGTATTCTTTCATCAATTCCATGAGTACCGCAAAAAATGTCCAGGGTTCTGTCAATAATACTAATAGGTCGTCCGCAAAAGCCGCTATTTTAAAAACGGTCTGACCCACTCGAACACCTTGCACTGTTGGGCTAGCCATTATATCCCGAATCAGCGGGACCAGTGACAATACAAAAAGTAACGGGGATAATGGGCACCCTTGTCGGGTTCCTCGGTATATCGGGAACTCCTCTGATTCCATCCCATTGACCTTCACCCGTGCTTTTGGATTACAATAGAGAGCCCGGACCACTGACAGGAATCTACCATCAAACCCATATTTTTCCAGCGTGGAGAACATAAATGGCCAATACACCTTATCGAATGCTTTTTCTGCATCGAAGCTTATAAGCAAAGAGGGGATGTCCTTCCTCTGTCTCGTCTCCAATGCCCCAATTATTTTCCTTAAGTTTTTGGCTATAACTCTGCCCTCCACAAATCCAACTTGCGCTTTGTGCACTAGCTTTGGTAGTACTTTTTTCATTCGATTGGCCATAATTTTAGCTAATAATTTAATTTCCACATTGAGAAGTGATATGGGGCGATATGACTCTGGTTGTTGTGGGTCTCTACCTGGTTTTGGGAGCACCACTGTTTGCGCTACAGACAATACCTCCGGCACTCGTTCCGCATCTACCATTGTATTCAAATATTTGGTGAGGGTCGGTGCAATGAACTCTCCCATCATTTTGTAAAATTCTATGCGCATGCCATCGGGACCAGGCGCCTTAAGAAGGGTGCCTTGTCTAATAGCCAGCAATACCTCTTCATCTGTAATTGGTTGGTTCAACTTATCCTTACCTCGTTGACTAAGAATTGGAAGTTCTAAATTATCTAAGTACAGGGATCCCGGCATGACCTGTTCCCTTGGCTGCTCATACAATTCACTATAGAATTTTGCAAAGGTCTCACAAATTTTATCAGCTGCACTTTCTACTGTCCCTTGGGTCCCTCTGATTTGCAGTACTTGTCTTTTATTCCCTCTTGGGTTGGCTAGACGTGCCAGAAGGCGTCCTGCTTTGTTTCCAAAGCGATGTAGCTGGAATTTGTAGTATAAGTGGGACTTAGAGGCCCTTTGGTGTAAAAGCATGTTCAGTGAGGCTTGGGTTTCTAAGAGGTTGCTGAGGTGAATTTCTAGATGTGTCCTTCCATATGTCTGGCGTGCTTTACACACTAATTTACTTAAACGCAATATTTCTCTACTAGCCGTTGAGCCCGTAAAAATGGGCTAGTAAAGGTCCCCTCCGCCACCCCTCCACCCGGGCCGGGTACCTGGCTTCACTATTCAAACCGCCGGAACGCAGCACACAGCTCATCTGCATGTTACCAATGGAAATAACAAATGTTCAATAATAGATCAATACATAACTAATACTAAAAAGGAACAAATGAGTAAAAATATATATATATTTTTTTATTCCATTCTCTTTTTGTAGGTATATAAATAATTCAGGAATATAACAAAAATTATAATTATCTATGTACATGCACTTATGAATGATACATCAACATATCAGTTATAAACAATATTAAATATGAAAATAAAAAAATAAAATTCAAAATAAAAATATAAAAAATGGAAATACAAATAAAAATAAAATAAAAACATTAAAATAGTACAAATATACAAAAAATATAAAAAAAACAATATAAAAACATATAAATATATATATGTATATGTGATCAACAAATATATATAAAAATATATCTATAAAAAGCATATATATGGCACTACTTATGTACTTATGTACTTATGTAAATTAAAAATTATATAATAAAAATAAATATAATAGAAACACTGAATGTAAAAAAAACAATCCATAAAACTACTTCTGATGTTCTTCACAAAAAATGTTGATATTCAATATCTACATTTAGACCCAAGGGTTCTAAGGTCTGTAAGGTAAAAATTTGTTTCTGTTCCTCTTGTAATAACATTTTATCTGTGATATTTCTGTGCCAATTGTTTTTCAGTACTTTGATTATGGAAAACTTTAGATCTGATAGTGAATGATCCATTTTCTTCCAATGTGCGACCAGAGGGGCAGATTCAACTTCTCTTCTCAGGCAACTACGATGTTCAATAATTCATGTTTTGACCGGTCTCTTAGTTTTTTCAATGTAGGCTTTGGGACAAGGACAGTGGTGTGCTGGAGCCGGCTCGCTCCGGCTCGCAAGATCCGGTTGTTAAATTTTGGCCGGACTTGCGAGCCGGTTGTTGGAAAGGGCGAGCCGGCTCTCCCTCCCTCCGCCCTCCGGATCCGGTCCCTCACTGATCCTACCTTGACTATCGAATTCTTCGGGCAGGCAGTGTTGCCTGCCCGCTGCTATCGCTGACTTTCCTCCGCCGCCTGTTTGCGCTTTAAAAATGGCTGCCGAGACTTCCAGAGGCGGCCTCGTGAGACTTCTGTAAGTCTCGGCGGCCATTTTGAAGCGCAATCGGGCGGCGGAGGAAAGTCAGCGATGGCAGCGGGCAGGCAAACTCCCTGCCCCGAAGAATTTGATGGCCAAGGTAGGGTCGGTGAGGGACCTGATCGGGAGGGAGGGAGGAAGCAGGAGAATTTTCGGAACAAGTCGGGAGGGGGTGGCAGGGGAGAGAAGGGAGCTGCTGGCCATGGGTGGATGGAGGGCAGGGGAGAGAGGGGAGCTGCTGGCCATGGGTGGATGGAGGGCAGGGGAGAGAAAAGGGAGCTGCTGGCCATGGGTGGATGGAGGGCAGGGGAGAGAAAAGGGAGCTGCTGGCCATGGGTGGATGGAGGGCAGGGGAGAGAAGGGTCATTGGCCATGGGTGGATGGAGGGCAGGGGAGAGAAGGGTCGCTGGCCATGGGTGCATGCAGGGCAGGGGAGAGGAGGGTCACTGCTGGCCATGGGTGGATGGAGGGCAGGGGAGAGAAGGGTCGCTGGCCATGGGTGAATGGAGGGCAGGGGGAGAGGAGGGGAGAGAGAATAAATGCTGGACATAGATGGAGGGGAGGGAAGAGTGAGGAAGGAGATAAGATAAGGGAAAAGGAAGAAAGGAGAAAAACTGCACATGGATGAAGAAAATAGGCAGAAGCTGAGGACCAGAAATTAAGAAGAAAGGAGAAAAGTAAAAGAAATAAATGGAAAGGAAGCCCTGGAAACGGAGTTAGGAGGACAGATAGCAGCAGAATTGGATACTGGGCCAGCATGATCAGAAAAACAGTCACCAGACAACAAAGGTAGAAAAAATCATTTTATTTTCATTATAGTGTTTGGAATATGTTCACTTTGAGAATCAGGTGCTCAACATTAAAAGTTTCTATTTATTTACTTATTTATGGCATTTTATCCCACATTAAACATGAATTAGATTGGAACCTGGGATCATTTAATTTTTTTTTTCCTGGAGAGAGTAATGCATTGCCCCCCCCCCCCCCCCCACCCACTGGCTATAGCCAGCTCTGCAATTTTGGGGGGCGCAGAGTTGGACGGGTGGACGCAGAGGTGGACGGGGGGGGGGGCACAGTGGTGGACGGGGGGGGGGGGCGCCGAGGTGGACTGGGGAGAGAGCCTGTTGTTAAAAATTTACCAGCACACCACTGGACAAGGACATAACCTATATAAATAAAATCCCCCCTCAGACATTCTGAAGCTCACTCCATCTGTCCTGAACTCCTGTCCTCCTGGTAGGCTAGGCTATTCGGACTACTCACCCTCAGTCTCAGCCACGCCCATCTGGGCCGTAGGCCACACCCCATCTGCACATAAAAAGCACCCTCAATGTTCTAAAGCACACTCTGAGGCTTCAACAGTTCGCATGTTCGAAGCTCTGTAACCATTTTTAAGCACACTACATCTCTGCCCCGCCCTGACCTATCAGAGAAGGGAGGAGTGTCACAGCTGCACCGCTCTGACCTATTAAAGGGAACTGAAACAGGAAAAGGGAGGAGCGTCACACCGAATGACAGACCTATCAGAGGGAAGTAAAATAGAAGAAGGGAGGAGCATCAGAGGCCAAGGGGACGGCCGTATCTACGTCTCATAGGTTTCCTTGCTTTCTTTTCAGTGTATTGCAGCTGCAGCCACTTAGGTAAGTCTAGCAAGCCTGTCAGCTACTGAATACAGAAAGCAAAAGATAGCATGTGGGAACTTGCTCCATTTTGTTCTCTGGAATGCAGTGATTATTATACAAATGGTCTTGCTTTCATTATTTTGGTAGGGGCTGCCTTCATGACTGTCCACAGTCCCCCCAGTCCTGACACCTGACAGGGGGGACAGGAAAGGACACTCACTGTCTCACATACGCACTCGCACACACTCATTCTCACATACACACACGCTCTCTCACAGACACACTCACACCCACTCTCTGTCACACACACACACTTGCACATTCTCACTCTCACACAGTCACTCTCACAGACACTCTCTCAAACATACACACTCCGCGCAAAACCTTGCTAGCGCCCGTTTAATTTCAGCCAGAAACAGGCCTTTTTTACTAGTATAACATAAATTACATTAGGAGTGGTACAACCCGAACATTGTCTTAATTTGTACATCTTTCCTGTGCTTTGATTTAAAAATTCAGAAATCTCCATGGCATGTTCACAAACACTACATCTTCCACATTTTTATGTCCTGGAGGAGTATTGTTTATATTCTGTGGAATATCTTCTGGATTCCCCTGTAAGTTTGTTGCTAGCTAAGGGAAAGGGGAGAGAGTTGTGGGTGGTGGCAACAGACTGGCAGCCTGCTTTGCTAGGAAAAAGCAATAAGCTTAAAAGTAGACAGACCAGCTTAAAAAGGTGTCCTTTTTTTAAAGAAAATTAGAAAAATAAATGCCTTTTCTTTCATTTCCTGTGAGAAAAAAAAAGGTTAAGCTGATCATGCGCAAATAAATTCCACTGAGGCTGAAAGGAGCGGTGTCAGGTTTTTTTACATCACTTCCCATCACATGACCTCATTCAAGATGGCAGCTAGTAGTGGAAAAGAGTAGTTACTTACCTGTAGCAGGTGTTCTCCGAAGACAGCAGGCTGCATATTCTCACATGTGGGTGACGTCACGTTGGCCCCGGAGGATTTCTAGCAAAATCTAAAAGTCTCTGGAACTGTGCCCTGTCGCGCATGCAACCACACTGCGCATGTGTGCGCACGACTTCCTGCCCACCGCGAGGACACGTTCCTCAGTTGAATCCAATAGCAAAAAGAATACAACTCCTAAGGGGAGGAGGGAGGGTTGTGAGAATATGCAGCCTGCTGTCTTTGGAGAACACCTGCTACAGGTAAGTAACTACTCTTTCTCCAAAGACAAGCAGGCTGATATTCTCACATGTGGGGTATCCCTAGCCCCCAGGCTCACTCAACACAACAAACAATGGTCAATTGGACCTCGCAACGGCGAGGACTTAACTTAGATTGACCTGAAACAAGAAACATCTAACTGAGAGTGCAGCCTGGAACAGAATAAAAATGGGCCTAGGAGGGTTGGAGTTGGATTCTAAACCCCAAACAGACTCTGTAACACCGACTGCCCGAATCGACTGTCGCATCGACTATGCTGCTGGAGGCAGTAGTGAGATGTGAATGTGTGGATTGATGACCACGTCGCAGCTTTGCAAATCTCTTCAATAGTGGCTGACCTTAGATGAGCCACTGTCGCAGCCATGGCTTTAACATTATGAGCCGTGACATGACCCTCAAGAGCCAGCCCAGCCTGGGCGTAAGTGAAGGAAATGCAATCTGCTAACCAATTAGATATGGTGCGTTTCCCAACAGCAACTCCCTCTTGTTGGGATTAAAAGAAATAAACAACTGGGCGGAATGTCTGAGGGGGCTCGTCCGCTCCATGTAACAGGCCAATGCTCTTTTACAGTCCAAAGTGTGCAGCTTGCTTTCGCCAGGGCTTGTATGAGGAGGGGGAAAGAATGTTGGCAAGACAATTGACTGGTTCAGATGGAACTCCGACACCACCTTCGGTAAGAACTTAGGGTGCGTGCGGAGGACTACTCTGTCATGATGAAAGTTAAGGTATGGTGCATGAACCACCAGAGCCTGAAGCTCACTGACTCTACGAGCTGAAGTAACAGCCACCAAGAAAATGACCTTCCAGGTCAAGTACTTCAGATGGCAGGAATCCAGTGGCTCGAAAGGAGCTAACATCAGCTGGGTGAGAACGACATTGAGATCCCATGACACTGGTGGAGGTTTGATAGGGGGCTTTGTCAAAAACAAACCTCTCATAAAGCGAACTACTAAAGGCTGACCAGAGATAGGCTGACCTTCTACACAATGATGATAAGCACTGATGCACTAAGATTAACTTTAACCAAGTTGGTTTTAAGACCAGACTCAGACAAGTGCAGAAGGTATTCAAGCAAGGTCTGTGTAGGACAAGAACGAGGATTCAGGGCCTTGCTGTCACACTAGACAGCAAACCTCTTCCATTTAAAATCATAACACTTCTTAGTGGAATTTTTCCTGGAAGCAAGCAAGATTTGGTAGACACTCTCAGAAATACCCGAAGAGGCAAAGTCTACGCTCTTAACATCCAGGCCGTGAGAGCCAGAGTCTGGAGGTTGGGATGCAGAAGCGCCCCCTCGTTCTGAGTAATGAGAGTCGGAAAATAGTCCAATCTCCACGGATCTTCGGAGGACAACTCCAGAAGAAGAGGGAACCAGATCTGACGGGGCCAGAAAGGAGCAATCAGAATCATGGTTCTGCAGTCTTGCTTGAGTTTCAGCAAAGTCTTCCCCACCAAAGGTATGGAAGGATAGGCATACAGGAGGCCCTCCCCCCAATGTAGGAGGAAGGCATCTGATGCTAGTCTGCTGTGGGCCTGCAGTCTGGAACAGAATTGAGGGGCCTTGTGATTGGTCGGAGTGGCGAAAAGGTCTATCGAGGGGGTGCCCCACACTCGAAAAATCCTTTTGACAATAGTCATGTTCAATGACCACTCGTGAGGCTGCATTATCCTGCTCAATCTGTCGGCCAGACTGTTGTTTACACTGGCCAGATAAGTGGCTTGGAGACACATTCCGTGTTGACGCGCCCAAAGCCACATCTGAACGGCCTCCTGACACAGAGGGCGAGATCCGGTACCCCCTTGCTTGTTTATGTAATACATTGCAACCTGATTGTCTGTTTGAATCAGAATAATTTGGTTGGATAGCCGATCTCTGAAAGCCTTCAGCGCATTCCAGACAGCTCATAACTCCAGGAGATTGATCTGAAGATACCTCTCCTGAAGGGACCAAACTCCTTGAGTATGACGCCCATCTACATTCGCTCCCCACCCCAGGAGGGATGCATCCATCGTCAGCACTTTTTGTGGCTGAGGAATTTGGAATGGGCATCCCAAGACCAGATTGGATCAAATTGTCCACCAATGAAGAGATTTCCGAAAGTCGGTGGACAACTGGATCACATCCTCTAGATTCCCTGCGGCCTGAGACCACTGGGAAGCTAGGGTCCATTGAGCAGATCTCATGTGTAAGCGTGCCATGGGAGTCACGTGAACCGTGGAGGCCATGTGCCCCAGAAGTCTCAACATCTATACACCTAAGAGCTATGGTAATGTTGTACATTTGTGGGTAGTGGGTTTTGGGGGAGGGGGGTTGGGTGCTCAGCACCCGTGGTAAGGGAGCTATACATGTGGGAGCATTGTCTGAAGTCCACCGCACTGACCTCTAGGGTGCCCAGTTGGTGTCCTGGCATATCAGGGGGGCCAGTGTACTACCAATCCTGGCCCCTCCCACGACCAAATGGCTCGGATCAGGACGTTTTTGAGCTGCGCGTTTTTAGCTTCCATTATCGCTAAAAAAACAAACGCCCAGCTCAAAAACGTCCATTTTTTCGAAAATACGGTTCAGCCCGCCCCTTAAGGGACCCGTTCTCAGAGGTAAACGCCCATGGAGATAGGCGTTTCCGTTCGATTATGTCCCTCCACAAGTACTATTACCATTAACATCTCTTCCTTCATTGGGATCTATTACATTAGAATTTGGTGAGAGGATTTCTTTTCTTATGCAGATTACATTTTCATTTTGATTCTGATTCATTTGAGCTTAGTTACAGCCTTTTTGAACATTAATACCTGTATAAAGAAAATTAGTACTTAGGCGTCTTCCCGTTGTCTTAAGTTTAACACTATTAAGACTGAAGTCATTTGATTCAGTTTACACCTTGGTAATATCCCAGAAAGTATTCTATGCAATGATGGATCTCTGCTTGCTGTACAGAGAAGTTCCAGAGTATTAGGTATTATATTAAATTCTGCATTAACAATGGAATTTAAAATCAAACCTTGTACAAAATACTTTTATTAAGTTTAAGCAATTGCGCCTAGTTTGTTCATACTGTATTTTATTTATAGTCATTTCAGGGTACTTGTTCAATTGTTAATTTTATCACAAATTGATTATTGCAATTATCTTTATATAGGAGTTACTTTTTGAAACAGTTAAACAGAATACAGTTCATCCAATACACTGCTAGATTAATTGTTTGTAAATAAAAAAATTTATCACGTCTCCTCTTGTTATTGAAATTCACTGGTTGCCCATGAAAACATATGCCTTTAAAAATTTGCTATATAGTTTTTCAACTTTTAGAAGGTTCTTATCCAGTAGAATTCACCTTTCTAATATGTTTGTTTAATAATTTTTAAGATCATCATATGTGTAATTGTATGTTAAATTTTCCTTCTTTTAGAGGTCTTAAAGTTTTCTATGAGAATTATTTCAGGTATCAATCAGTGAAATGTTGGAATGCATTACTAGTACACATTATTTTGAGTCTTGGAAATTGTTAAAATCATACTTATTTTCAAAATGTTTGCTATAAAACCTTCAATTTATTTAATCTTGTGGATTAATATTGTATAATTCTGATAAATTGATATCTGTATTTGTATTGTTTGCCCATTCTGAATGTATACTTAGGGATAAAGTGAGCTATAGGTATCCATCATCAACTGGTCTGCAAAGGAGAATGAAAGCAGATGCCCCTTATCTATATATCCAGACTCACTAGTGGATTCTAGAATACTTGCCGAAAGGTCCTATGATAAAGCATCAGTGCAGTAATTCAGTTAGCAGAAATTAAGAGACTGAAATCATACTCCACATATCCTATCTTCAGATTGAGTTTATGCACAAAACTAACCCATTTGGAGAGTGTCCCCTAGGAAAATTACAAATTCAAACAGCGCAACAAGGCTATCATCACATACATACACACATTAGCACATAAGTATTGCCATACTGGGACAGACCGAAGATCCGTCAAGCCCAGTATCCTGTTTCTAACAGTGGCCAATCCAAGTCACAAGTACCTGGCAATATCCCAAAACAGTACAATACATTATATGCTGCTTATCCTAGAAATAAGCAATGGATCTTCCCAAGTGCATCTTAATAATAGCTTATGGATTTTTCTTTTAGGAAGCTATCCAAACCTTTTAAACCTCCGCTAAGTTAGCTGATTTTACTATATTCTCTGGCAATGAATTCCAGAGTTTAATTACACGGTGAGTGAAGAAATATTTTCTCTGATGTGTTTTAAATGTACTCCTTTGTAGCTTCATTGTGTGTCCCCTAGTCAGTGGTGTAGCAGGGGGGGCTGCCACCCGGGGCGGAGTGGTTTGCCGTTGCACCCCCCCCCCCCCCGTGTGCAGCACGATGACATCCCCCCCCCTTGGCGCATCGACACCCCCCGACCAGCTCCCACACCCTACCTTTAAAAAGAATGTCGGAATCCGTGGCGAGGCGCAGCCCCTCGCGCCTGCCCTGCACATAAAAGAAATGTGGACCGTCGGGCCTTCTCTCGCTCTGTCTGTCCCGCCCTTGCGGAAATAGGAAGTTGCGTCAGCGGAGGGTGGGACAGATAGAGCGAGGGAAGGCCCGACGGTCCACATTTCTTTTACGTGCAGGGCAGGTGCGAGGCGCTGCGCCTTGCCTCGGATTCTGATATTCTTTTTAAAGGTAGGGTGCGGGAGCTGGTTGGGGGGTGTCGATGCACCGAGGGGGGGGAGCTGGCAGGGAGCACCCCCCCCCCTGAGCTGACACCCGGGGCAGACCACCCCTCCCGCCCCCCCTTGTTACGCCACTGCCCCTAGTCCTATTATTTTTGGAAAGAATAAACAAGCAATTCACATCTACCTGTTCCACTCCATTTATTAGTTTATAGACCTCTATCATACCTCCCCTCAATCCTCTTTTCTCCAAGTTGAAGAGCCCTTGCCACTTGTTCTCTCCCCGGGAGTATGGTCCTCTCAAGAAGGCTTGGAGTAGGGACTTTGGGTATGAACTGAAAGGGGTGAACTTTTTTAAATTGGTTAAAGCTATTCCAAAGCAGGTTGGAAGTGCCGAACTTCAAGAGAGTCAATACCGAATCCTTCACAGGGTATACAGTGGGGGAAATAAGTATTTGATCCCTTGCTGATTTTGTAAGTTTGCCCACTGACAAAGACATGAGCAGCCCATAATTGAAGGGTAGGTTATTGGTAACAGTGAGAGATAGCACATCACAAATTAAATCCGGAAAATCACATTGTGGAAAGTATATGAATTTATTTGCATTCTGCAGAGGGAAATAAGTATTTGATCCCCCACCAACCAGTAAGAGATCTGGCCCCTACAGACCAGGTAGATGCTCCAAATCAACTCGTTACCTGCATGACAGACAGCTGTCGGCAATGGTCACCTGTATGAAAGACACCTGTCCACAGACTCAGTGAATCAGTCAGACTCTAACCTCTACAAAATGGCCAAGAGCAAGGAGCTGTCTAAGGATGTCAGGGACAAGATCATACACCTGCACAAGGCTGGAATGGGCTACAAAACCATCAGTAAGACGCTGGGCGAGAAGGAGACAACTGTTGGTGCCATAGTAAGAAAATGGAAGAAGTACAAAATGACTGTCAATCGACAAAGATCTGGGGCTCCACGCAAAATCTCACCTCGTGGGGTATCCTTGATCATGAGGAAGGTTAGAAATCAGCCTACAACTACAAGGGGGGAACTTGTCAATGATCTCAAGGCAGCTGGGACCACTGTCACCACGAAAACCATTGGTAACACATTACGACATAACGGATTGCAATCCTGCAGTGCCCGCAAGGTCCCCCTGCTCCGGAAGGCACATGTGACGGCCCGTCTGAAGTTTGCCAGTGAACACCTGGATGATGCCGAGAGTGATTGGGAGAAGGTGCTGTGGTCAGATGAGACAAAAATTGAGCTCTTTGGCATGAACTCAACTCGCCGTGTTTGGAGGAAGAGAAATGCTGCCTATGACCCAAAGAACACCGTCCCCACTGTCAAGCATGGAGGTGGAAATGTTATGTTTTGGGGGTGTTTCTCTGCTAAGGGCACAGGACTACTTCACCGCATCAATGGGAGAATGGATGGGGCCATGTACCGTACAATTCTGAGTGACAACCTCCTTCCCTCCGCCAGGGCCTTAAAAATGGGTCGTGGCTGGGTCTTCCAGCACGACAATGACCCAAAACATACAGCCAAGGCAACAAAGGAGTGGCTCAGGAAGAAGCACATTAGGGTCATGGAGTGGCCTAGCCAGTCACTAGACCTTAATCCCATTGAAAACTTATGGAGGGAGCTGAAGCTGCGAGTTGCCAAGCGACAGCCCAGAACTCTTAATGATATAGAGATGATCTGCAAAGAGGAGTGGACCAAAATTCCTCCTGACATGTGTGCAAACCTCATCATCAACTACAGAAGACGTCTGACCGCTGTGCTTGCCAACAAGGGTTTTGCCACCAAGTATTAGGTCTTGTTTGCCAGAGGGATTAAATACTTATTTCCCTCTGCAGAATGCAAATAAATTCATATACTTTCCACAATGTGATTTTCCGGATTTAATTTGTGATGTGCTATCTCTCACTGTTACCAATAACCTACCCTTCAATTATGGGCTGCTCATGTCTTTGTCAGTGGGCAAACTTACAAAATCAGCAAGGGATCAAATACTTATTTCCCCCACTGTATATATATCACAACACCAGACTGCTAGAGCGGGTTGGGTGCCTGTTGGTCGATGTCCTAAATGTCAGCGGGGGACAATACCTTTTTTCATGCTTTTTGGAGATGTGGTGGTATTTAAGCATATTGGAGGTCATTACATCGATACTTAGGGTCTCTTCTTGGTCAACATGCATTCCTTTCTTGGACAGGAGCCCCGCTGAATAAATGGGAGGTATATGGGGTCTTGGATAAAAATGTTCACTTACTACTTTGTAAAGCTTTTGCATTAGGGAAGAAGTGCATTCTTAAGCACTGGATACAGGAGGAGCCTCCCTCTTATTGGCATTAGAGAAACAGTGGGATGGCTTTGTGGGTTGTATCGGTCACATAGGGGTGTGCCTGTTTGGGGGGCCCAGCTGGGTGGCCCTCTGATCTCTAGTATGTTTTATCTCTGTCTGCAGGGTGTCTCATTGGCAATGATGGCTCATGGCTAACCTTAAGATAGTATCTCTCAATGCTGATGGTGTATACTCTCCCATAAAGCGAACTAAAATATTACATGCCCTTAAGAGGCAGCGGGCTGATGTAGCATTGCTGCAGGAAATGCACTTAGGGAAATCAGAACACCTTAAGCTGGAAAGGGACTGGGTGGGCGATTTATACTTTGCGGTATATAATGGCAGGAAGAGGGGAGTAGCCATACCGATAAAGAAAACTGTTGAATTTATTATGCATAGGCTTTATCAAGACTCCGAGGGCCGCTTCATCATTGTGCCGGGTTCTCTGCAGGCAGGGCCGGTCTTAGGCAGAGGCGACCGAGGCGGCCGCATAGGGCCCCGCGCCTAAGGGGGCCCCGCGCGGCGCACCTCAGCTCTGCCTCACCGCCGGACTGCCGCTGCTCGCCCGCCCTCCACCCATGTCAAACGACGTGACTCTCCACGTTCCCCTGCTTCCCCTCCCTCCAGGCACCTGAGCCCCCCTCCCGTCCGAGCCCCCCCTCCCCGACCCGCGAAACGACCCTCTTCTGTCACCCAACCCAGCCGGCACCTCACCTGACCCAACATTTCAAAAAAAATCTTCAAGCGGCGATGCCTGCGTCTGACTAGAAGAAGAAAAACCGCTTCGCGGTTCGTCCATTGGCCGGCCTTCCCTCATGTCCCACCCTTGCGGAAGTTACATCAGAGGGCGGGACATGAGGGAAGGCCGGCCAATGGACGAACTGCGAAGCGGTTATTCTTCTTCTAGTCAGATGCAGGCATCGCCGCTTGAAGATTTTTTTTGAAATGTTGGGTCAGGTGAGGTGCCGGCCGGGTCGGGTGGTAGAAGAGGGTCGTTTGGCGGGGAGGGGGGGCTCGGACGGGAGGGGGGCTCAGGTGCCTGGAGGGGGAGCAGGGAAACGAGTCTCGTGCTGGACAAGGGTGGAGGGCATGGGGGACGGGGACGGGGGGTTACTGGACATGGGTAGATGGCAGGAGAGGGGGGGGGTTGGACATAGGTGGATGGCAGTTGGCAGGGGGGACAGGAGGGTCGCTGGACATGGGTGGATGGCAGGGGAGGGGGGTTTCTGGACATGGGTGGATGGCAGGGGAGGGGGGTTTGGACATAGATGGATGGTAGTTGGCAGGGGAGGGCAGGAGGGTCGCTGGACATGGGTGGATGGCCGGGGAGGGAGGGTTTGGACATAGGTGGATGGCAGTTGGCAGGGGGGACAGGAGGGTCACTGGACATGGGTGGATGGCAGGGGAGGGGGGTTTCTGGACATGGGTGGATGGCAGGGGATGGGGGTTTGGACATAGGTGGATGGTAGTTGGCAGGGGAGGGCAGGAGGGTCGCTGGACATGGGTGGATGGCAGGGGAGGGGGGTTTCTGGACATGGGTGGATGGCAGGGGGGACAGGAGGGTCGCTGGACATGGGTGCATGGAGGGGAGGGGGTTTCTGGACATAGGTGGATGGCAGGGGCGGGCAGGGAGGACAGGAGGGTCACTGGACATGGGTGGATGGCAGGGGAGGGGGGTTTGGACATAGGTGGATGGCAGTTGGCAGGGGAGGGCAGGGGGGACAGGAGGGTCGCTGGACATGGGTGGATGGCAGGGGAGGGGAGTTTCTGGACATAGGTGGATGGCAGAGGGGACGGGGGGGTTGCTGGACATAGATGGATGGCAGGGGGGACAGCAGGGTTGCTGGACATGGGTGGATGGAGGGGAGGAGGGTTTCTGGACATGGGTGGATGGCAGGGGGGACAGGAGGGTCGCTGGACACGGGTGCATGGAGGGGAGGGGGGTTTCTGGACATAGGTGGATGGCAGGGGCGGGCAGGGAGGACAGGAGGGTCACTGGACATGGGTGGATGGCAGGGGAGGGGGGTTTGGACATAGGTGGATGGCAGTTGGCAGGGGAGGGCAGGGGGGACAGGAGGGTCGCTGGACATTGGTGGATGGCAGGGGAGGGGAGTTTCTGGACATAGGTGGATGGCAGAGGGGACGGGGGGGTTGCTGGACATAGATGGATGGCAGGGGGGACAGCAGGGTCGCTCGACATGGGTGGATGGAGGGGAGGAGGGTTTCTGGACATGGGTGGATGGCAGGGGAGGACAGGGGGGTCACTGGACATGGGTGGAGGGCAGGGGAAGGGGATTTCTGGACATAGGTGGATGGCAGAGGGGACGGGGGTTGCTGGACATAGATGGATGGCAGGGGGGATAGGAGGGTTGCTGGACATGGGTGCATGGAGGAGAGAGAAGAAATGCTGGACATGGATGGAGGCGAGGGAAGAGTGAGGAAGGCGATGAGGTGAGGGAAAAGGAAGAGAGGAGAAAAAGTGCACATGGATATAGAAAATAGGCAGAAGCTGGATCCACTGGACAGTCAAGTCTGCAGAGGACCCAGCTTTTACTTACGGATGTAGGGCAAGAAATGAAGAAGAAAGGCGGAAAGTAAAGAAATAAATGGAAAGGAAGCCCTGGAAACGGAGTTAAGAGGACAGATAGCAGCACAATCGGATACTGAGCCAGCATGATCAGAAAAACGAAGTTACCAGACAACAAAGGTAGAAAAAAACTATTTTATTCAGGATTTATTAATTGGAATATGTCAGTTTTTGGAAATGGTGGGGGTTCCCTAGCATTTACAAGCTGCCGTCATTTAAAGATAATTTTATGCACTGAGATATGTTGGGCATATTTTATTATTAAAAACAGTTTTGCTGGATTACATAAATTATACGACTTGGAAATTAAACAGTGTGATATGAATGATAAAAAGGGGATTCAATGAGGATTTGCACCACACCATTGCGCTTGTGACGCAAAGAACATAACTGTTCAGATGGATGTGAGAGGCAGTTAGATCTGATGAACCCCGAAAATAATTTGGAGTAAATCGTGGATGACTATAAAAATTTGTAAACCCTGCAGTGAATATATATGTTTGGGACGCTAATAGGATATTGGATGGAAGTTTAGTCCCCACATTTGTTCTATCTGGTGGGCTGTAATTTGAATAGTTTTTGGAAATGTGCATCTGTGATATTTTTCAAGTAAGTTTCAATTTTTGTAGTATTGCTGCATGCTGAGTCTGACTTCTTGAGGTAACTTTCCAGTTCAGTATTTTGCCTTCATGTGTTTTTCAGGTGTGATCAAGGAAGGTACAGTATTCTGCTAGCGTATAGTTTGCAGCCCGTTTTGTTTGTTTTTTTTTTCACTAGGTTGTGCACTGGTGTTTTAGAGCCCGGTGTAATTACAGTTGCCTTTCCACGCCACGCATAAGGTTGTAGCTCGTCCTGTCCTTGGAATTAGTGCTGTTTATGGTTTGTTAAGGTTATGAGTGTGTTTTTGCACAAGTTTGTGTACAGTGTTTTGCAGTGGAGAGATAGTGTGTTGGCCTTACTAAGGTGGCACCAAACATCAGAAAGGGTGTAGAGCCTAAATCATGACACACTACCTCTAAAAGGGTGATTTGTGGCTCTACATGAGAATTGTGGTATTATGATCCCTTGCTAGCTTCATATTGTTGACGGTCTGCATTTTCCGTATGGCTGGTATATTGGTGTATAAGGTATTAATTGTGTCTATTTTATTTTTACTTATTTTTTTTCTGTGTGTTGTCAGACAATTATGGATGACAGACAATTATGGATGACAGACAGAGTCGGAGTCTTCTTGAGTCAGAGAGTTGTGGTATATATTTTAAAACAATTTTAATACCTTGGTGGTCTATATGTTTTTATATTGTACATTATATTTTACACATCACTTAATTTTATTGTATATCTTTTCATTTCATTTTTCTTTTATTGCATATATGGGTTACAGAGTAATAGGGGAATTTGAAAGTACTGCATCTTTTCTTAATATTTTTCCTTTATTCTCCTTTGTTATGAGAATTGGAACTACTAATTGTAGTGGACTTGAACTGAATAATTTCTGGGGAGGGGAGGTTTCATGATAGCATTGTGCTTATTATTTCAATCAGTTTTTTTGTACAAGTTTAGCTTCATTTGTCGTTATTTGAAATTTCATTATAAAATGTTCTAAAAATGGAATAATCGTATCAATGGGGCGGAGCTAGGGTGGGGCGGGGCTACAGTGGGGCGGGGTTAGGATGGGGCCCCACCAAATTGGTCTGCATAGGGCCCCGCACTTGCTAAGACCGGCCCTGTCTGCAGGGCGTTAAGGTGGCGCTATGCAGCATTTATGCTCCTAATAACTATTCTCACAAATTCTTCACACTGCTGACAGCCCGATTGGCAACCTTTGATGAATACCTGCTCATATTGGGGGGTGATTTCAATATAACTAGTGATCCCTTGATAGATTGTAGGCCCCCAAAGAAAGCTAGCAAAGATCATGACGGGGGGGGGGGGGGGGTGAACTTTGTGCTCAAGCAGTCAGAGATGGTGGATATTTGGCGCCTTCATCACCTGGATGAACGCGACTATACTTTCTTTTTTCACCCGCACGGAGTCCATGCATGCCTAGACTACATGCTTGTGTTCCATTAATTGACCCAGATAACAGATCAAGCGGTTTGCAGTGGGGAGTAGGGCCGTGTCCAGCCCGCTGGCAAATGAATCCAGCTTTATCTCAGGAGAGGGAATTCCGTAGCTATCTGCGGCAGGGCTGGCTTGATTATGTGGATGACAACAACATGCAATCTGTTGGGCCCAGAACATATTGGGAGGCTGCAAAGGTGGTGCTTTGAGGCAAAATTATAGCTTGTACGGTGTCTTTGAATAAGCGCTGCAAATCCCAAATTAAGGATTTAACATCTAAACTGAGGGATCCCCGCAGGCTCTTTATTCTCTCCCCTTCAGAGGCTGTGAGGAGGGCTTATATGGAAAATAAGAAGCAGCTGCAGGGGTTACTAGATGCTAGGGCACATAAAGTTGTATAAATTTAGATTGCACCAGTCGGGAAACAAGACAGGTAAACTCGCATCTCTGGTGAAGCAGAAATCAGCAAAAAGCTATATCAGTAAACTTAGAGATGCGAAGGGAGCTTCTCATACAGGGATAGAAGCCATTTCAATATCTAGCTGCGCAAGTCTGGAATGAGTTACTAATTAAGATTTTAATTATTTCAGATTACATAGCATTCAGAAAACAGTTAAGAACATACTTTTTACAAATATCTTTATGAATTTTTGTGGTTACTGTAATAATAATTTATGTTTCAATCTGTTAGTTGTTTATATTTTTGTGAATTGTAATTCTTCAGGTTTGCCCGATTTCTTACAATGTATGTAATCCACACTGAACTTAAAGGCTCATTCTGCCTCACCTCACCCTAAGCTTGGAATCAACTTCCTGAGCCCTTATGCCAAGCCCTCTCCCTACCCATCTTCAAATCCTTGCTCAAAGCCCACCTCTTCAATGATGCTTTCGGCACCTATCCTTTATACCTTTCAGGAAATCTAGACTGCCCCTATTTGACTGACTGTACATTTGTCCTTTAGATTGTAAGCTCCTTTGAGCAGGGACTGTCCTATGTTAAATTGTACAGCGCTGCGTAACCCTAGTAGCGCTTTAGAAATGTCAAGTAGTAGTAGTAGTAGTAGTTGCGGAATACAAGTATCAGTAAAATAAAATTATAAGGTATGACATAATTTCTCCTTTCTCAGCATCAGCTCCTCTGTTCTGAACCAATGGGATGTACCGAAGCAATCTATTGAGTAGGACAAGACAAAGTCCCCCAAATGACGGCTCTGCCAAAGTAAAAGCGGGCTCTGGCCAGGATGTCCAATTTATTATGCTTAGCAAAGGAATGAAGCAATGACAAAAACACTGCCCCGCAGATCTCCTCAGGGGATACTGCCCAGGCCTCTGGCTAGGAAGCGGCCTGAGGCCTAGTAGAGTGGGCTTAGAGCCTCTGAGACACTGTATGATTCTTGTCTATTTAAGTGGACTCAATAGCCACCTTAATCCACCCCGTCATGGAGACCTTCGAGGACATCTGGCTCTTCTGAGCACCATGGAGAGGGTAAAAGAGGTGGTCCGAGAGACTAAACTCCTTCATCTCCTTCAGGTAGCTGAGCAGAGTCCATAAACTGCTACTAAACGGACTTGGAAAAATCCAAAATTCCAGGAATAACATGTATAGAATGTTTGTACGTTTGGGAAGCTTGCCAGGTGCCCTTGGCCTGGATTGGCCGCTGTCGTGGACAGGATGCTGGGCTCGATGGACCCTTGGTCTTTTCCCAGTATGGCATTACTTATGTACTTATTATGTTATGTAGAGTCCTCCAGTTGTCCAGCTTCTGAAGCTTCTGATCCTCTGGTGATGATCCCTGTGCCACAAAGGAGGGCAAACAAACCTGATTCAAATGGAACGGAGACACCACCTTCAGAAGAAATGATGGTATTGTGCGCAAGGACACAGAATCATCTGAGGAGGAGAATAGGGATCCCAACACGACAGGGCCTGCATTTCAGCTTCTCTAACCATCGCCTCTCAAAGCACACCAAAAGGGATCTGGTAATTGGTATGTATGAGTGGGGTTGGGTAAATGGGTGGGGGAAGAGAGAGGGGAGGAAGTGTAGGGAAAGGTTGAGATATAATGTGAATGACCTGGAAGATAGCAGAGAAGATGAAAGACATTGAAAAAGGACGTGATTATTGGGAAGGGGATGGACTTGTGAAGGGGTTGAATGAAAATGGAAATGGGGTTAAAATGATGGTGAAAGAGAGACAATAGGGGTAGAGGGTAAGAGATAGAAAAATAGACTAGAGGCAAGGGAAAGAAATAGAGATAGGGATGGAGCTGGACTGGTGAGGGGATGAGGCAGTGGAGGGTAGGTGAAAGCTGAGAGGGTGAGTACCAAGGATGGAAATGGAGGACTAGGGAGTGGGTGAAAGATGGGGGAGGGGGATAGGAAATTGGAGAAGGGGAAGGGCAGAGAGGGCAATGGGAGTAGTGGAAAGGGGATGAGAGGGAGATGGGAAGAGCTGGTATGTAGAAGAGAGCTGAAAAGGAGGAGACTAAGGCGAAAGTGAGAATGAGGGTAAAATCAAATGGGTAGACATAAACGCAGAGATAAGTGGCAAAAAAAGCATGAAAAGAGATCAGTGGCAGACAGATGTAAAGGAAGACAACGGGAGAGAGAAGAAACAGAAAGGCAAACCTGAAAAATAATTTGGGAGAAGACAGACACAAGGAAAGTGGAAAAGAGATTGGGACCAGCCCAATCAGAAAAAAATAAAAAGCTCAAACAATGGTAAATAAGTAAAGAATTAAATAAATAAATAACAATTAAAACAAAATATATAATGTTTAATACTTTTTAAGGATTGGGATGTATCCACTTTGGGAAATGTACATCTTTTCTGTTTAGCAGAGTATAGCAGGGGGGTAGCCAGACTTCGGTGGGAGGGGAGTCCAGAGCCCGAGGTGAGGAGGCACATTTTAGCCGCCACTCCCCTCCCCGTCCCTTTCGAACCACCCTACCGCCGCTGCCGCCAATCCTTTCTCGCTACCGCCAGGTACCTTTGCTGGCGGGGGTTGGGGACTTCAGCTGGCGGGGGTTGGGGATCCTCGCCAGCAAAGGTACCTGACGGTGGTGGGGGGGGGGGGAGTGAAAGCAGGGGGGCCAGGGCTAAGTCTGCGGGGGCCCATGCCCCCATATAGCTACACCCCTGGAGTACAGGACAAAATGCATTTGTTTCTCTTTTATCAGTATAGCCCTGATTATAGAATCTGGCTTTCTTGGGTGAAGTGGGGGGCGGTCTCCATTTCAGATGTTGTGCACCTTTTTTGTGGTCCTCTATGGTGTGGATTTGTGTTCTGCATGTGCGACTGAGGTGAAGGATTCTGCTATCATATGTCTGTGCAGGAATTTGTAACACTCCAACTTGTTGTAGTTTCCCAGTAGTAGGTATATTTGTTCTTTAGAGTCCAGTCAGTATAATATTTATAGCACTGTCATGTCATAGGTGGATTAGAGCTCTTATGGTTTGGAAAGTTTGCTAAGTAGGTTTTTAATGTATCTTTGCAGGGTTTTCTGTTATTTTCAATAGAGTCTGGCCCTATTTGAAACCAAACCCTTGGCACCCAAAACAAAAATGGTTAAGATTAGAGATCTCCACATCCTGTAATCACCACATAAACAAAAACCTAGAGAGTGGCAGTAGAAAGAGCATGTGCTATTCCCAAGGCGATATTCACAATTTGGATTGTTTTGTATGGCAATTTGTAAGAGGAATAGCTCCATTGTTGGACAATATGAAGTTTGTGATACAGAACCAGAGGTGCTGAGTTTAGGTTCAGATACTGTTGAATCCTGTAGAGAATCCAGACTTATATGCTATCAGTTATAATGGTGGTTTTACTTGGTAGCTGAAACTAGCTAGAGGAAGAGGGTTTCTTTACGCATAGAAAGCCATGGTTTCCTATTTTGCTAATGTGAAAATGGGGGTGGAGAGGGGAAGGGGATGTGAAATGGAGGGTTGTGCAGAAAGGTGGCTTTGGCTTGCCTCCCTCATATTTAGCTTGACCCCCTGTTGCTACCCCAAATATTTCTGCCTTAACTACGCCTCCCAAGTCTATACATTTTATGCATAAAATGTATTTGTAGAAGCACGAATTAAAAAAAAAAAAAAAAAAAGAACCCCTGCTGCATTATTTAACACTGCTTTGGCGGAAAACATAACACTGCAACAAAGTCTTATGAGTTCTCGCTTCATTAATTCAACGCAGCCACAGTTGCTGTCTGCCCGGGCTTATACAGGGAGGCTCACACTGACACATGCACGGGACAGCGACATCAGAACTTATCACCTGATGTACTACTGGGCTGGCGCTTGGGTGTGGAGACCTCCACGTGCAGCGTCATTCTGCACGTGGAAATCGCCACACACATGTGTCAGCAGAGTGACCTCAGAGGCTGCTGGTCCGTCTAGGTGTCAGTGTGAGCCTGGCTGCATCAGCCTTGGCAGAGAGTAAGTGGGGCGGCGCTGAATTTACGAAGGGAGGACGGAGTAGTATTTGGAAGTCTGGGAACACCCTACGTGGTTACTGAGAGGCTCGCAGTACGTTCCCAAGGGAATCCCGCGGGAACTACCTTCATCCCTGCGGGATTCCCGCAAACCCCGTTCTCGTGCTGTTCTTGCTCTCTCTTTCTAACGTTTCTCTTTGAGATCGCGCAGGGTGAGAGGGGGGGGGGGGAAGAGGAGTCCTCTGACGCAATATCCTGTTTCCGGCAAGGCGGGACGCCCATTGAGAGAAGTTGTGTCATAGGGGCCGGGGCACCGGAGAAGGAAACCTTCGGTCTTCTTGGTGGACAGCCTCTGGTATGTATTTGATGGTGGGGGTGTTTAGGGGAGAGGTGTCGGATCGCGACCTGGGAGGAGACGTTAAAGACATGCTAGTCAGAGGACAGCGGAGGAGAGATGGCAGACCACGGGGAGGGGACACCGGTTCGCGAATGTGTGTGAGGAGAGGTGTTCGGTGTGTGAGAGAGAGTAGTCTAATGCGTGTGACTTGGTATCTTTGTGATTATTGAGAACGCAAGAGAGGGAGTCCAAAGTACACTCGACACAGAAGCGAAAAACAAAGGCACAAGGAGCCTTCACTGGTCTGACTAATAAGTATTGAATTGACGCTCCCACCCTTGAAGGCTCCTTGTGCTTTTGTTTTTCGCATCTTTGTGATTACTGTCAGACCAGATTAAGGTATTGGCACCTATTTGCAGGACTAGAGAGAAGTGGTGAGACAGAGGTTTCTCCCATTGAGATCATATATTAAAGCAAGTAGAAGTAGGTAATACAAGCAACAGAAGCCTATACGGAAAGAGGGGGGGAGGGTTGGAATAGGATTTGACATACGCTTTAGTGTTGTTACAATCAAAGTGATTTACCCAGTATATATAGGTATTTACTCATCCAGGCCTGGATACTAGTATTTATGGAGATCATACCGAGGAACCCAGGGGTTTCCCTTTCAGTGAAACTTTATGCCTCCTACCATTGATAACAAGCATTGTAATATAAATAAAATTTATGCTTGTGTGTTAACCAGGCTTAATATACCACCGTTCATAGAACAATAAATATTTGAAAAACTTAGCATGAAAAGTAATTTGAAAACGTTCTACCCTTAAGTGTTTCTAATATTTTGCAGTATCCTACTAGGGGTCTTCAACAGCTGGAGGATAATGTTTACATTTTTGCTCCATCCCCCATCCAACCTTCATCACATCACAAAGGCCCTGGTGCTTTGACCTTCCAGTCCCCCCCCCCCCCCCCCCCACACTCCCCCCTTCTGGCTGTGCTCCACTGATGATATTCTGTTTTCCATAAGAACTTTGAAAAAGCATGTTTGGAATATTGTACTTGCCATGTTCTGGAAAATATACAGTTGGTATATTTGGAAGAAATAGTATAGTTTTATAAAGCTAAACTATATGGTTTTAATATTTATTTGGCTGAAATAGTAATGATTGTCTAAATGCATTTCTTATAAGCTTTATTATGCACGTTTTGGTGTAGTTCCAAAAATTGTAGATTATATTTAATTATAAGATTGTTCAGCTACATTACAAGTTTCATCCCTGGAACATTAGGAATGAATCTTTCAGAGATGACATTTTCACAGTTCACTGTTGTGACTATCTTGTCAACTGATTTTGAAAGAAAATTAAAACATGTTTAATATTTGTAGATAAAATGTGCAGCGGAGGAGCGCTTTTATAGCCCTTGTTAAGAATTCTCAGATTTGCATTGGTTCATTAACTACAGGCAGGGCATTATTATTAGTAAACACCTTGACAAGAGAGAATTATTGTGGTTTTTTTTTTTTGTGTGTGTATGTATGTGTGTAATTGGAATTATTAAATTCTTGATGTACCTCCTTTCTGTGTTATACCCCGGTTCTCAGCACTCTGTGCTAATCATTAGGCTGCTTCTAGATATAATACTTGAAAACTGGTTTACTAAAGGGTTTATTGCATTTTGTGTCTATGGCAAAACATGCTTAGTATATCAGGTGCATAGAGAGTCAGCATTTTCTCATAGATATGAAGTGGTTAAAACTTCTTATGGATTAGGAGACAGACATATTATGAACGATTGACACATTTATTTATGCGCACCCCATAAGCCTGACTGTCCATGCATCACAGCAGCCTCAGCCTCTGAATATCAATCCATCTGCCTACCCCAGCAGCCTCAGCCTCACACCATTGCCTGCCTATTGACTAATCACACGTCCATGCATCCAAGCGTTAGCCCCTTCTCATCTGCTCCCTTGTCAGTCTTCAGCCTCTTGTGTCTATCCTCCTTCCTGCGCCTGCATAAGCCCTCTTCTCCTATCTTCCCTAGCATGAGCCCCTTTCTAGCACACCCACCATCTGCCAGCACGAGCCCTATTTATTAAAAAAATTAGTATCCTGCACCATCTACCATTCATAATAAAATTGACAAAATTCAAAACATATCAAAATACAATAAGTAAAATCCTGCATGTTCTAAAATAGAGCTCAAAATCATACCATCCTCACATCTTAGCATCTGCTCCTCCCATCTCCAGTATCAGAACCTTCTTCCAGCCCTATTCCTTCCTCCTCCTACCTTGCTGGCACTTCTAAATCCTTTGCAGAGAAGTGGGAGCTTCTGTTTTTGCTGTCAGGGCAGCAATTTGGAAGGGATCCCCAAAGCCAGCTGGCAGGCACCACTTTGTTCTACTTTGGGCAGGTTTGGGGTTGCCCATGGCATTGAGAGCCCAGGGCAATTGCCCTGTTTACACTTTCTCGTAGACACTATTTGCTGTTGCCCATCTGCTTCTGTCCCCCAGCACTATACATGAGTTACAAGAAGAAAGCAAGTGCTTCTGGTATTGTTTGGGGAAACAGGAAGTACTTGCTTTCTGCTTTCCATTCTTGTATGGTGTTGGCAGACAAGACAGCTGAGAACAGGCAGAGCAGTGGCAGTGAAAACATGCTCCTGCTTCTCTGCAGGGCATTTAGAAGTGCCAACCAAGTAAGAAAAGGGGGATTTTTATAGCAAATTTTGGTGTAACTCCCCCACCCCATCCTTTGCATTCATTGACCAGATGTTGTTGTAATGCTAACCATGTGTTCTGAGCCCTAGGTACCGTCTGTTTTTTTTTGTTGTAGTTGCTATGGCAACTTTGTTAAGCCCTGGGTTAAATTTAGTATATCTGACCCTAAGGTATAAAACAATGTTTTTCAACTGGTGTGCTGTGGTCCTCTCACCAGCCTGGCAACCCGGACAACTTTGTAGCGTTTGGTGGCAGTGATTCAAGTCAGCTTGCTAGCACCAATCCCTGAGTCTTCTCTCTAACACAAGTTCCCGCTTCCGCATAGGCGGAAAGCGTCAGAGGGCTGGGGTTGCCATGAGCAGGCTGTCTGAATCGCTGCCTGCTGCTGCTGCCGACCTACAGAGAAAAAGGTGAGGTACATTCCAGCACCATAGAGTGCACACACTTGGGGGCCCTTGTACTAAAGGGTGGTATGGCTACTGCTTGGGTAGTGTGTGCCAAAACAGCACCACTGTGGGGCGTGCTGAGGCATCCTGTGGTTTTGCTGTGATCGGTGTATGCCAGTCCCCACAGTAGAAAATAGAAATTATGTCCTAGCGGGGGAGGGGGAGGAAGGCATTTCCTACACTAATCGGGTAGCACATGATAATGTACTCATGCTACCTGATTAGTGCAGGAGTAGCCTGGGACCCCCTTACCGCCTCCTAAATGGTGGTAAGGGTTCCTGGTAGTAATGGCCACATGACAATGGGAATATTAGCATGTGGCCATTAACCCCCCCCCCCCCTAAAAAAATAAGCGGCCATTTTTTCAGCCGAACTATAAAGTGGCCAGAACGCACAGCAAGCTCATGTGCTAATCACAGTTCTGGTCACTTTCTAGCACAGCTTAGTAAAAGGACCCTGTTGTTTTTATGGTAATAGTAATGCAGACTTACCATAATAACATATAGTACTACTGTATAAACAAAAGAAAACTGAACCAAACTCCCTGAACAATTTCAACTTAATTAAAACTATGTGTAAGTGCTCAAAAGTAATTTTTCCAACTCAAAAATAATTATGGAGGTAAAATAGCTCCTTGTTTAAAGGTCATTACAGGATATCCACAATGAATTTGTATGGATTATCTCTATCTTATGTAAAGCTATCTCATGCATTCATTGTTGGTATCCTGAAAACCTGACTGGCTGATTGTGTTGAGAACCCCCATGCCATACTGTAGTATTTCAGTAAAATCTGTTCTGGTGCTGAATGTGGTCCAAAAAATAAATATAATGATGTCATCTCTGCTCACTGAATGGTATCAACTATGGCTTTTTTTTCTTTAAAGTCTTTAGTATTTTACTGTAAATCACATTTTCAGCTTTATGTACTAACCAGTTTCTTATGAGGTGCAGAGGTTGTAGATGTATTACGCGTATTCCCCTTTGACACAAAATTTGAAAAATCCCTATTTAAAAAAAGACTTTTATCCAGTCTGCCTATGGGAATGTTTTTAAGCCCTAATTTATTCACCTTTGACTAAAAAGAGCAATAGGTTATTTAAACAAAAAAACCCCAACAACAACAAAAACTTGCATAGGGCAAAACATTTGTATCTAAAATAGTATTTTTGTTTTGGTACCTTAAATGTTGAGTCAAAAAAAACATTTGCAGGAAAAAGTAGAGGCTGACCCAAAGATGATCCAATACAGGGGATGTTGGATCGTCTTTAGGTCAGCCTCTAATTTTTCCTGCCTTTGCCACCTTTCCGCAGAGGTTCTCTCCTGTTTGTTGCGAGTCAAAAAACATTTCCATCTTGATTTCCTGAAGCTCTTCTAAAGGATACTCTTGACATGTAGCCATTGACCATAATAGCATGTTACCAATGACTGTACAATTTTTCTTGCCACTTTTGTTTAAAAATAGACCTGTTGCAGTAAATGTGTGCTCATTTCTCATTTTATCTCTGGTTGTCAGATTTTGTTCTGCATGTTTGGAATAAGTAAGAGTTGTGTAACCTTTCTAATCATATAATACTAAGCTTCTGTAGAAATTTACCTTGGAAACAAAAAAGGAATATAATTAAATGAGAAGTTCTCTATTTTGCTGTGCTATTCATAAATTTGCTGGAGAAATATTTTCTTGGTAACAATTTCTGAACTGTATCTGTTGCTTTGGGCACTTTC
Organism: Microcaecilia unicolor; assembly: GCF_901765095.1. NCBI lineage: Eukaryota > Metazoa > Chordata > Amphibia > Gymnophiona > Siphonopidae > Microcaecilia > Microcaecilia unicolor. The sequence goes on along the minus strand of NC_044031.1, from coordinate 250,822,110 downwards.
TTGGAACTGAAAATGCAGGTTAGAAGCACAAAATATAAATTGTCTCTTGAGTGCTGACAATTAAGTCAGCAATCACAACTGAATAAACTGCTGCAGTATTAGATGAATTTTTTAAGGTAATTAAGTTAAAATAAACTTGTATCTTTTATTTTTTCCATGTTCTTAGATTCATATATTTTCAAAATCATGTATCTTAAGTATAGCAGTCTTGCCTATCAGAATATACATGCATCCATGCTATCAGAATATACATGCATCCATGCTAGTGTGGTATGCAATAAAAAGTGAACTTTAGGGGGGGGGGAGTCAATATTAAGAACAACACTGATTACAGTGCTTAACACTGGCCACAGCAGTAAACATTTTTTCCAGATATTCAGTGCTACTATCCCAGTATAGCTGCCACTAAATATTGGACAATGCAATTAGTTCTGCAACTTATCTGTATAGTAGGGATATTCATTTCACTATCCAGACAACACTGCTTATGTCAGGAAAATCTGTCTGGACAATGGGCATTCTATCCTCTGCTGTACAGATAAGTTCCGGGTCTGCCCTGGCTTTCTGTACTCCACTGTGGCACTCTAAATGGTGCTGAGATGGTCTGTTAAATATATTCAGAAGCACTGTCCAGAATAGTGCCTCTGAATATCCTGGTCAGTGACACTTATCTGACTAGCGCATGCTGCTATCTGGTTAAGTGTTGTTGAATATTAATCTGGAGATTTTTAGCCGTGACTTGCAGTATATCAGATAATAAATTGAACAGTTTGAGTCTCCTGAACTATAATTAATAGGTCCATTATATAAAAAACTAAACAGAATATAACTGCAGAAAGACCGTATACCCATCCACACCAGCTGCTTGTCTCTTTAGTCCCTTCTTCTCCCTTAAAGATCCTCTGTATTTGTCTCATGTTTTCTTGAATTCAGATACTGTCCTCAATTCCTCCACCTACACTGGGAGTTTGTTCCATACTTCTACCAGATTTTCTTCAGAGTCTACACCCTTTCACTCTTCATCTCATGACCTCTCATTACAAACCTGCTTTTCTGTTCAGAGACCAGCCTCCTGTGCATTTCCACCTTGCAGGTATTTAAGAGCTTCCATTTATATTTCTCCTACCCTGCCTTTCCTGCTGGCCCTATGCACCCACGTTTCCTTCTGTTTATTGACTCCTTACCTTCCTGTTTGGCTACCTTCGACAGTGGCTTAGCAGGGGTGATCCCAGGTAGGAAGGGTCCCACCTATTTTGGGCCCAGGCCCGCCTAGCAGCAGCATCCCCAACCTAGTACATCTGATGAAATGCTTTCTCAGCATCCATTGCTATTAATGCTGCTGGCATTTTTTGGTCCTTTGTCCTTCATATTAAACTGAAACCTTTTCACATGTCATTTGATGTGTGCCTTCCCTGTATAAATCCTGCCTGATCCCTTATGCACCACATGTGGTATCAGATCCAGCAATTCTAGTCCCCAAGTGTTTTCTTAGAATTTCTATAGTCCAAGCTCAGCAAAGAAATGGGTCTGTAGGATCCACATTTGTTTATATATTATTCTCACTCTTGCTGATCGCATAGACAGTGGCTGGCCCCCATCATGTTGTTTATTTAATATTTTTGGTATACCACTATAAAAGCCCGTGTACGAATAAAGCAGTTTACAGTAAAATAGAGAAAAGTTAACAGTAGGAAAGGTGTTAGATAAGGGAAGAAGATTAAAGGAAGAGGGGGAGGTTGGGGGTGGGGAAGGAGATTAGGGTGGTGGTGTCCCTCAATAGAGGGTCTACTGGGAAAAAAACCCCTTTATTTTGTATGTTTTTAAGTTGGGTTAGGATGGTTCAAGTCAAATGTGTAGGGGGAGCAAGTTCCAGAGGTGAAGACCTAGGTAGGAAAAGATGGAATCTCTAGAAATATTCAGGCCAACTTGGAAGGCGGCAGAAGGGAAGTGAGAACAGCCTGTGAGGAACAGAGGAGTCAGGCTAGTATGTAAGGAATTAACAGGTGTGCTAAATAAAGAGGGTTGACTGTGAAGACCACCTGGTTGTATAAGGATGAGAATTTTATATTTAAGCTGAACAGAAACTGATAGCCAATAATCAGTTTTCAATAGAGGAGATAAAATGACAGGTGTTGTAAATCAATGTAATTGATGTATATTGAATTAGTTATTCTGAGGAATTGTACAGTTTTACTAGGGGCCTCACCAGTTGTTCCCCAAAGAGTTTGTAAAACTTAGTAGGAATTGTACAGTTTTACTAGGGGCCTCACCAGTTGTTCCCCAAAGAGTTTGTAAAACTTAGTAGTGAACCAACCACACGAGTCTTTACCAGTGAGAAGGGAGTGATTGGAAATTAATCACCTCAAGATCCAATGCTTTTAATTCCTTTCTCACCCATCTGCACTAGAATATTGTTTGCATTATGGGCCTGCATTTGGGGATACAGGTTAAAGTTATCAGCCAGCCTTACTCCAGAGGTTATATCAAATCTGATCATAGAAACATGACAGCAGATAAGAGCCAAATAGCCGATGTAGTCTGCCATCCTCAGCATTTACTATCTCCTCCGCTCCTTAAGAGATCCCATGTGCTTGTCCCACGCTTTCTTAAATGTGTTTAAAAACAAAGCAGACAGATTTTTAAATTTTGCAGATCATCACTGTCAACTGCTGAGCAAGTTGTAAAGTCACCTGGGCGCTCATTTTCAAAACAAAGTTACGTGGAGGGGCATTTTCGATATGATGTCTTAAGTCCGATTTTGGACGTTTTGCGCAAAACATCCAAAATCTGTGAAAGAAAAAGTCTGTTTTTTTTTTTTTTTTTTTTAAATACTGTTTTGAACAAGTTTTGTGCTTTGGATGTTTGTTTTTTTTGTCCACTAAAATAAAGAAATAAATAAATAAGTGCAGAACTTAGAGATTCAGGCCACTGGTATGTAGGAGGAGCCAGCATTTTTAGTAGACTGGCCCTCCAGACATCCCCATTTTTAGTAGACTGGCCCTACAGACACAGAAGTGCCCTCTAGGAGAGCTATGGGGCACCCTAGAGGGCACTTCTGTGCACTTCAGGAAAATGCACCCAGGTGCACATCTCACCTTTGCTCCCGCCTTTGAAACATGCCCCCTTGTGAGTTGGACGCACTGCAGATGAATTTAATAGGTAAACGTCTGCAAAATAAGTTTTGGAAAATACCAATTTGGACGTTTTGAGAAACAAAATGTCCAAATGGTGCTCTATGACATTTTTTGGATGTTTTTCTCTTTCAAAAATGAGCCTCATAGTAACCTATGGAACTTTGTAAGTCAGAGTGCTTTGAAATTATGCCTCCTGGTCTACTATGGTCTTCATGGAGTGGAGTAATAGCCTAGTGATTTGTGCAGTGGACTTTGATCCTGGGGAACTGGGTTCAATTCCCACTGCAGCTCCTTGTGACTCTGGGCAAATCACTTAACCCTCCGTTGCCCCAGGTACAAAGAAGTACCTGTATATACTATATAAACCACTTTGAATGTAGTTGCAAAAAAAACAACCCACAGAAAGGCGGTATATCAAGTCCCTTTCCCTTTATTACAACCTCGTTAATGGGATGGCCTGTTTTAGTGATACTTTTAAAGTTCCTTTGAGCGACTGTTGGCCTTCCCCTAGCTTCTTGATTAAAAGTTGCTCAGTCTCCTTTTTAAATGTTGATGCCAGCAGCCTGGTTCCACCCTGGTTAAGATGGAACTCATCTTTCTGGAATAGTCTTCCCTTCCCCAGAATATTGCCTAGTTCCTAACAAATCTAACCCTGCACCATTGTCTCATCCATTCATTGGAGCTCTGTCTGTCTCTTGGGTTCTGTGTGTGGAACAGGGGACTGGTCCCTGTCTCTCTGGAGGGCTCAGATCCCTTATACTTTGGGATTTCTGTCGCAAGGCCTGGAGCAGCGGTTGGCTTTGAGGTCCCTGAAGGTTCAGGTCACTGCTTTGTCCAGTTTTCAGGGGAGAGTAAAGGGCAGATCTCTGACCTTTCATAGAGAGGTGACTTGATTCTTGAAGGGGGTGGTACATCTGTCTCCTGCTTCATCCTACCTTTCCTTCGTGGGACCTCAGTCTGGTTCTCTGAGCCTTGTCAACGGCTCCCTTTGAGCCTCTGTGCTCGACCTCCATCAAGGACCTTATTCTTTTTTTTTTTAATTATCTTTATTGAGTCAGAAGCAAAAAACACTGATGTACACAAAAGGTATATAAAAATATTACATCACAGGTATTGCAAAAGAGTTTCGCTTACAAATGGTAGCTTAGCCTATGTATACAGCACACTATACAAATAAACTGGAACAGAACAGATTCGTCCCCGACTCAGTTTTGAGTTGAAACAACCTCCCTCCCCGTCCCCCCGTCCGTCTACAACAACTTTAGGAGGCAGCCCCTGCCATTGAATATCTGCTGAGATCCTGATCAACCCCCCTTCAACTCCCACCAACTATCTGGGATGACTGTTAGGGAGCAGCATCTTCAGTCTGTAGCTCTGTCATAAGCGCGGAAGAGCCTCTGCTCCATGGGTCTCGGTACTGATGTTGCCCCAATGAGGTACTCATCCTTCTCGATCTATCTGCTGCTTTTGACACTGTTGATCACAGCCTACTCCTTGATATGCTGTCCTCACTTGGATTTGACGGCTCTGTTCTTTCCTGGTTTTCTTCTTATCTCTCCCAGCGTACCTTTAGTGTATACTCTAGTGGATCCTCCTCTACTTCTATCCCACTGTCAGTTGGTGTACCTCAGAGATCTGTCCTGGGACCTCTTCTTTTCTCCATCTATAATTCTTCCTGTGGTACTCTGATCTCATCCCATGGTTTTCAGGATCATCTTTACGCTGGGACGCCCAGATCTACCTCGCCACACCAGAAATCTCAGCCGAAATCCAGGCCAAAGTATCAGCCTGCCTGTCTGACATTGCTGCCTGGATGTCTCAGCACCATCTGAAACTAAACGTGACCAAGACTGAGCTTCTTACATTTTCCCCTAAACCAACCTCTCCTCCTTCCCTATTCTCTATTTCTGTGGATAACACTCTCATCCTTCCTGTCTCATCAGCTCGTAACCTTGGGGTCATCTTCGACTCCTCCCTCTCCTTCTCTGCACATATTCAGCAGACTGCTAAAACCTGTCGTTTCTTTCTCTGTAATATCACCAAAATTCACCCTTTCCTTTCTGAGCACACTACCAGAACTCTTATCACCTCTCGCTTAGACTATTGCAACTTGCTTCTCACAGATCTCCCACTTAGCCATCTCTCTCCTCTTCAATCTGTTCAAAATTCTGTCACATGACTAATATTCCGCCAGTGTCATTATACTCATATTAGCTCTCAAGTCACTTCACTGGCTTCCTATCCATTTCCGCATACAGTTCAAACTCCTCTTATTGACCTATAAGTGCATTCACTCTGCAGCTCCTCAGTACCTCTCCACTCTCATCTCTCCCTACATTCCTCCCCGGGAACTCCATTCACTGGGTAAAATCTCTCTTATATGCACCCTTCTCCTCCACTGCTAACTCCAGACTCTGTTCCTTTTATCTTGCTGCACCATATGTCTGGAATAGACTTCCTGAGCCGGTACATCAAGCTCCATCTCTTGCCGTCTTCAAATCTAAGCTAAAAACCCACCTTTTTGATGCTGCTTTTAACTCCTAAGCCTTATTCACTTGTTCAGAACCCTTATTTTATCATCCTCACTTTAATATTCCCTTATATCTTGTTTGTCCTTTTTGTCTGTCCTAATTAGATTGTAAGCTCTGTCGATCAAGGACTGTCTCTTCATGTTCAAGTGTACAGCGCTGCGTATGTCTAGTAGCGCTTTAGGAATGATAAGTAGTAGTAATAGAGGTAGAAAACCTAAGGGAGGTAAGTAACCAACTAGCCATTTCTCTCATAAGACCATACCAAGCAGCTATCGATGGGAGTGTGCTGTCCGCCCTGGCCTGCAAAATGCATTTTTTGACAAGTGAGGTGGCTACCAAAATAAACTTGCATTGTGCTTCTCCCAGCCCCTGTTCTCTGAGTGGAGCCGCACAGCCCAACAGCACTGCCGAATATGACCACTCGAATGTGCGTTTCAAGGTTTTCTCAATGGTCTCCAAAGTACCCGACCAAAGTGGCAACAAAGTGCGGTATTCCATGAAAGAATGTAAGAAAGTGCCTACATGTACCCTACATTTAACACAAGTATCATCTGCCCATAATCCCATGGCTCTCCCTTTTTGTCTGGTGATGTGTACTCTATGCGTAATGTGGAATTGAATGTCCTGTAGCGCCGTGTTAGGAGCCACAGAGTGAAGGCTCCCAAGTACAGCCCCCAGTGTTTCTATTGATACAAGATGTGCTGTGTCCTTGCGCCAAGTAAGGGGCTTTCCTGGTGGTTCGAATCAGCTGGTGCCATTGTGACAGTTTATTTAAACCCGGTGGAATTTGTAAAGATAGAGAGTCCAGCTGCGTAAAGATCGCTTGCCCTCGTTGCTGGTGCTCAGCGACCAAAATATAGTTTCTCGCCTGAAGGAATGCAAAAAATTGTAAGTTGGGAATTTTCCATGCACGCTTGACTTGCTCAAATGAAGAAAAGTTCTTGCCTCCCAGCTGTCTAAAGTGCCCCAGGTATCTACACCCGCTTCCCCTCCACTCTCTGAACACGGATGCCTCCATACCAGCAGGGAAGTCAGTATTGCCCGTTAAAGTTAAGAAGGGTCCCAACCCTCTGATCGCTCCACCAAGTTCTCTCCACCACCTCCAAGCTCGCCTCAGCGCGACTAAGAAAGGGTTCCCCCCCCCCCCCAGCTCTCGCAACCTCCGGAGATACTTAGATTCTAATACGGCAAATGGATTGTAGGGCGTGCACCAACTTGCCCAAGGTGCAGGAGCACAGGGACATTGTAAGCCCGTAAATCAGGTAATTGAATTTCCCCCTCAGCCCTGTCTAACGTTAATTTAGCAAAGGAGATCCTGGGACGTTTAGCATGCCAAATAAAAGAGCTGATTATACTTAGAAACAAAATATCCTTCTTGTGTACCCAGAGAGGAAACATCTGCAGAGGATACAATAACTAGCGCGATTCTTCCCATAAAACTTACTGGGAGATCTCTCCACCAATGGCAAAGCCGCTTCACCTCCTCCAGTCTATCCAATACATTTTTCCTATAAACCTGTACTTGATCTGTACTAAGGTACACCCCTAAGTATTTGATACCAGTCCTAGCCCAGGTCAGAGGAAAGTTGAGCATCGAAGTGCTAACACAAGGGTTGCTTATAGGTAATGCCTCTGATTTCTCAAAATATGTACAAAGGCCTGAGAAAACGCCAAAGTCTTGAATAATATTCATCATGAAAGGTATGTTTGAAGACGCATTATCAAGCAGTAACAACATGTCATCTGCAAATAAGTTTATACGGTACTCCTTCTCCCCGGCAAAAATTCCGTTCAGGGTTGGGTCTTGCCGTATTCTGGCTGACAAAGGTTCCATGGTAAGAATGAATAAAAGAGGGGACAAGGGACACCCCTGCCTAGTGCCTCCCCCCAGGGAGAGCACATCCGTTAAAGAGTCATTGATGATAATCTGGGCTGTGGGGTTACTATACAGCGCCCGGATCCATTCTAGGAACTCCCCCTCAATACCAAGTGCTGCAGCACCCAAAACAGATAGTCCCACACTACTTTATCAAAGGCCTTCTCTGCACCCAAGCTGGCCAAGATCTTATCTCCCACCTGCTGGCTTCTCTCAAGCAGGATGCGGCTCACCTTCAGGATATTAGCTGAGGCGAACCGCCCCAGTACAAAACCTACCTGATTACAGTGAACAAGATAGGGAATCAGCACACTCAGTCTAGCTGCTAATACTGCTGCCATAATCTTTACATCTTGATTCAAGAGAGAAATTGGGTGATATGAACCCACCAGCCCCGTGCCTTTACCTGGTTTAGGGAGGACCATGATATAAGCGTGGTTCAGTGAGGGCCCCATAACTTCCGAGTCCCGTAAGTCATCACACATAGAGACAAACGAAGGGATCGATCCTGTAATATTTTGTAAAACTCTTATCCTACTAATGTAATTTTTTGCGGACCTCTGCCGTACCAAAGAAGCAAACTGCTTGCCTGTCTTGTTACCCCACTGGTGTAAGCGGTACTTATAGAGTTTAACATAAAGTCCCCTGGCATCGAATACTGCCTGCAATTGCTTCTTAATCTCAAAGAACGCTCTACGCATGGTCTCAGAAGGAGAGAGGACAAAGAATCTTCAGGCTTCCTTCAGCTTGACCATAAGGTCCCTGATTTCCTGCTCTTGGCGTTTACTTAAAGCCACAGTGTAAGCAATAATCTTGCGGCTGAGCACAGCCTTGGCTGCCTCCTGGCACCTACAGATTGGGTATCGTTCTTTGCTATGTAATCAAGCCAGCCCTGCCTCAAATATGTGTGGAACGCACGATCCTGATACAGAGCAGGGTTCATGTGCCATCCCTCTCCCCCACCTCAGTGTGGCCCACACCGGTGCATGGTCCAAGATAGCAGGTTGCCCAATCCCTGTACAGTCGGTCTCTTGAGCCAGGGAATGGGACAAAAAATATAGTCTTAGGGTGCATGGACCCCATGGGGTTGGAAGAAAAAGGTATAGTCATGTTCATCTATGTGCTGGAGCCTCCAGATGTCTATCACATCCAATTCCTTTGACATGAAATTCACCCCTCGCCCTTCATGATATTTGCCTGGCTGCTTTGGAGGTCGGCAATCTATCAGTGGGTCACTAGTGATGTTAAAATCGCCCCCTAATATGAGTGGGTATTCGTCAAAAGTCACAAGTTTAGCTGCAAGGAGAGTGAAAAACTTGTGTGAGTAAATGTTAGGTGCATGTATGCTGCACAGAGCCATTTTGACCCCTTGTAGGAGTCCCGCGGCAATCACAAAGCGGCCCTCTGGGTCTTGGTAAAGCCTATGCATGTCAAACGCAATTTTTTTCTTTATTAATTTGGCCACTCCCCTCTGCCTGCTATTGAAAGTAACATAGTAGATGATGACAGAAAAAGACCTGCACGGTCCATCCAGTCTGCCCAACAAGATAAACTCATATGTGCTACTTTTTGTGTATACCTTACCTTGATTAGTATCTGCCATTTTCAGGGCACAGACTGTAGAAGTCTGCCCAGCACTAGCCCTCCTCCCAACCACCAGCCCCGCCTCCCACCACCGGCTCTGCCACCCAATCTCGGCTAAGCTTATGAGGATCCATTCCTTCTGGACAGGATTCCTTTATGTTTATCACATGCGTGTTTGAATTCTGTTACCGTTTTCATCTCCACCACCTCCTGCGGGAGGGCATTCCAAGTATCCACCACTCTCTCCGTGAAAAAATACTTCCTGACATTTTTCTTGAGTCTGCCCACCTTCAATCTCATTTCATGTCCTCTAGTTCTACCGCCTTCCCATCTCCAGAAAAGGTTCGTTTGCAGATTAATACCTTTCAAATATTTGAATGTCTGTATCATATCACCGCTGTTTCTCCTTTCCTCCAGGGTATACATGTTCAGGTCAGCAAGTCTCTCCTCATACGTCTTGTAACGCAAATCCCATACCATTCTTGTAGCTTTTCTTTGCACCGCTTCAATTCTTTTTACATCCTTAGCAAGATACGGCCTCCAAAACTGAACACAATACTCCAGGTGGGGCCTCACCAACGACTTACACAGGGGCATTAACACCTCTTTTCTTCTGCTGGACACACCTCTCTCTATACAGCCTAGCAACGTTCTAGCTACAGCTACCACCTTGTCACACTGTTTCATCACCTTCAGATCCTCAGATACTGTCACCCCAAGATCCTTCTCCCCGTCCGTACATATCAGACTCTCCCTGCCTAACGCATATGTCTCCCGTGGATTTCTACTCCCAAAGTGCATCACTTTGCATTTCTTCGCATTGAATTTTAATTGCCAAACCGTAGCCCATTCTTCTAGCTTCTGCAGATCCTTTTTCCTGTTTTCCACTCCCAGATGTCCACTCTGTTACAAATCTTAGTATCATTCGCAAAAAGGCAAACTTTACCTTCTAACCCTTCGGCAATGTCACTCATAAATATATTGAACAGAATCGGCCCCAACACTGATCCCTGAGACACTCCACTACTTACCTTTTCCTCATCCAAGCGAATTCCATTAACCACCACCCTCTGGCGTCTGTCCGTCAACCAGTTCCTAATCCAGTTCACCACGTCGGGTCCTATCTTCAGCCTGTCAAGTTTATTTAAGAGCTTCCTGTGGGGAACTGTGTCAAAAGCTTTGCTGAAATCTAAGTAGATTATGTCTATAGCACGTCCCTGATTCAATTCTTCAGTCACCCAGTCAAAGAATTCAATGAGATTCGTTTGGCACGATTTCCCTTTGGTAAAACCATGTTGTCTCGGATCTTGCAACTTATTGGCTTCCAGGAAATTCACTGTCCTTTCCTTCAGCATCGCGTCCATTACTTTTCCAATAACCGAAGTGAGGCTTACCTGCCTGTAGTTTCCAGCTTCTTCCTTATCACCACTTTTGTGAAGAGGGACTACGTCCATCGTCCTCCAATCGCACAGAACCTCTCCCGCCTCCAAGGATTTATTAAACAAATCTTTAAGAGGACTCATCAGAACCTCTCTGAACTCCCTCAGTATCCTGGGGTGGATCCTGTCTGGTCCCACGGCTTTGTCCACCTTTAGATTTTCAAGTTGTTCATACACGCTGTCTTCCGTGAACAATGCTCTATCCACTCCATTCTCATTCGTTCTTTTGCCAGTCAATCGCGGTCCTTCTCCAGGATTTTCTTTTGTGAAAACAGAACAAAAGTATCTATTTAGCAAATGTGCTTTTTCTTCATCGTTATCTACATAGCGGTTCGCAGCATCTTTCAGTCTCACAATTCCCTTTTTAGTCTTCCTCCTTTCACTAATATACCTGAAGAAATTTTTGTCACCCCTCCTTACATTTCTAGCCATTTGTTCTTCCGATTGCGCTTTCGCCAGATGTATCTCTCTCTTGGGTTTTTATTTTTATTTTATTTATGCATTTAACAAGCTATTGCACAAGCAATAATCTTGTTACATGTAATACAGGAATCAAAAGAAATCAGGTAAAGATTTAACATATATTTTTTCACGGAGATTAATATAGAAAAACAAAATAATTCACTTTTGTCCCTTCCTTAGACCACAAAAATTGAGGGAGTGGGAAATAGATCAGGGCGATCAAAGAAAGGAAAAAACCTTACTGATATTATAGCTCTGATACCCTTTTCATATCTATGAAAGTTCTCAATTGATCTGGTGTAAAGAAAACGTATTTAATTCCAAGATATTTTACTATACATTTACAAGGGTATGCTAGCAAGAAAGTTGCACCCATGGACCTCGTTTCTTTTCTCATATCTAGGAATTTGTTTCTTCTCTCTTGAGTAACTTTTGTAACGTCAGGAAAAATCCATAATTTTTGACCACAAAATTTTTGATGCATATTTTTAAAGTAGAACTTTAGTATAGCATTAAAATCCTGCTGAAATACAAATGAAATCAGAAGTGTAGCCCTATTAGTTACTTCAGTTAATGAGTCCTCTAGAATCACTGAGATATCTTTAAATTCCTCAGATTTTTCTTGTTCTAATACTTCAGGAATCCCCTCCTGACTCTTTTTTTAAGGGAAAAAATATATCTTGTTTATTGGAGGAATATTTTGAGAAGGAATCTTCAAAATTTCAACGAGGTATTTTTTGAATAGTTCTAAGGGGAGGATTCCTATTGGTTTTGGAAAATTCAAGATCCTCATCTTCAAGCGTCTATTATAGTTTTCTATTTGTTCAATTTTTTGGCGTGTACTTGAATTATCTTTCATAAGTGCTGAGACATTTTCTTTAATATTAACTATATTATTTTGAGACTTCTGTACCTGATCATTAAATTCTTGTTTCAATTTGTCCATCGATTTAGAAAGTTGGTCTACAGTGGAAACCAGGTTCATTGTTTCTTGAGTGGATTTTGTAATCAAAACTTTCATATTTTCCATAGCCTGCCATAGGGTGTCGAGCGCTACCACCATGGGGGAATTTAACGATCCTTTCCTTCCCAGGTTCACATTGACTGCTGATAACTGTTCTGAGAGAGAACCCTCTCCGCAGGCCCCAATATCCGCACCTTCCATGTTTTGCAGGCCTGCTTTCTCTTCTCGCGCCATGGCAGGACATGGTGGGTTTCCAGCCTCCGGAGGAGATAGTGTGATCTCATGTTCCAAAGATGTCGGGTTCCCTTCCTCGACGTCTAGTGGAAATTCAACTCCGGACTCTATCGGTGGGCGCTGGAGTGTAAAACTGTCCAATGTCCGCTGTTTCGGGGAGGATGCAAGAGCTGGAAAAGGTAAGGCTCTGATAATCCCCTTTCTTTTGGTATGTGGCATAATTCAATAAGAAGAAAAGTTTGAATATAGCAAGCATTCGGTCAGTCTCTCAACTCTCGGCGTGTCAGCGCCATCTTGGCCACTCCCCCTCTTGGCTTCTTTCATTTTCATTCGGTATTCCTTTCTGTATTCCTCGTTTTGAGTTTTTCTGTATTTCAGGAACGCCAACTCTTTAGCCTTTATTTTCTCAGCCACTTGCTTGGAGATCTATAGCGGTTTCCTTTTTCTCTTGCTTTTATTTACTCTCCTTACATAAAGGTTTGTTGCCCTATTTATAGCTTCTTTCAGCCTGGCCACTGTCCTTCCACTTCTCGTTTGCCCTCCCAGCCCATCAGCTCCTTCCTCAGGTATTCCCCCATTTTGCTAAAGTCAGCATGCTTGAAATCCAGGACTTTGAGTTTTGAGTGGCCGCTCTCCACTTCAGCTGACATATCAAACCAAACCGTTTGATGGTCACTGCTGCCCAGGTGGGCACCCACTCGGACATTTGACACACTATCCCCATTTGTGAGCACCAGATCCAATGTCCCTCCCTCCCTCGTGGGTTCCGTCACCATTTGTCTGAGCAGAGCACTTTGAAAAGCATCCACGATCTCTCTACTTCTGTCAGATTCCGCAGATGGAACCTTCCAATCTACATCCAGCAGATTGAAATCTCCCAGCAACAGCACCTCTCTCTTCTTTCCCAACTTTTGAATATCTGCGATCAGATCTTTATCTTGTTCCTCCAATTGTGTCGGGGGTCTGTAGACAACACCCACGTGGACAGAGGTTCTATCATCTCTTTTTAAGGTGATCCATATCGCTTCTTCCTTTCCCCAGGTCCCTGTCATTTCAGTCGCTGCGATATAATTTCTCACATACAGAGCTACTCCTCCACCTTTACGACCATCTGTATTCCTAAATAGATTATAGTCTGGTATGTTTGCATCCCATTCATGGGAACCATTGAGTCATGTCTCCGTGATTGCAACAACGTCTAAGTCTGCCTCCAACATCAGTAGCAAAATATAAATCTCCCACCCAATCCGGCTTTAATTTGAGATGCTCTGATTTCCCTATGTGGGTTTCCTGAAACAGTGCGGTATTAGCATGCTGCCATTTGAGTGCCTGCATCACCCTGGTCCTCTTTATGGGCGAATGGATGCCATCAACATTGAGGTAGACAATTTTAAGGCTAGCCATACGGTAACATTGATGATGAAATACTGAACAAAATATTTGAAAGCTTTAAAGTGCCCAGGGGCTCTCCCAGCTGAACCTTCCAGACAGGCTTATAACCATCAGGATGTAGCAATAAAGAAAATATTCCCTCTATGACAGTGAGGAGCATGCCCCTTTGTGACCTCTTGGAGTATCCGGACAGGAGTAAATTAGATGGTCCCTCCCAGACTCCCCCCCTCCCCCCCCCCCCCAGAAGAAACATGCAACCTGTGTTCCTCCTCCCTCCCACTACGAGTTATGGCAACCTGAAATAGTCCTGTACACACACACAACCAGCTCACAACATTCATCCCCCCTTACTCACCAACAACCCCCCGTACCGCCACTACCTACCACCCAACCCCCCAACTCCCAGATACCACTCCACAAGGAAGACTCCCCAACCCTAAACACTACTGCCTGCCCCCATAACGCTTATGTTAACATTAATTAGTCAAACATTAAAGATTTCCAGACCAACTGGCTACCTATCGATCAGCCTGAATCCAACAATGCCACTGATGCAGCAAACAGAAAGAATCGGGTCCTCTGGGTTAACGCTGGGTGTGAGACACAAGTTGTCATGCCATGCCACTAGGGCCTCTTGGGATCTCCACTCCCTCGTCGGTATCCTGGCTTTGGAACTTTAGTGCATCACGAAGTTCTCAGGTCTCAGGCACTGTCCAAAGGCCTCCAGCGCCCAAAGGACCTGCGGTACTGGAATCCCAGCAGTGCACACACAAGCTTAGTAACTGACACACAAAGTATTTTTAAACCGCAAACCCCTCGACAGCAGTTACGGCTTCCATTGAGGTCTTTCCAGCAACAAAGTTTATAATGGTGAAATCATTGTAGTTTATCTACAAAGGCACCAAGATCCTTTGTGAAATACAGAGCTTTGTTATCCTGTAGAACTCGCACTTTAGCTGGGTACAACAATGCAAAGCGCACTCCCTTGTCAAAAAGTCGCTTACAGTGGCACCCCATCTGCTTTCGTTGGACTGAAACAAGCGCTGAGTAATCCTCAAAAAGCAGAATCTTATTGCCTTCATATTCCATCTGCTTCTTTCCTCTGAATGCTTGTAAGATTTTGTCCTTGTCTGCGTAATTAAGAATCTTGGCCAACAATGGTCTTGGCTGCTTTTCACTCTCATGCAACATGCCCACTCTGTGAATTCTCTCAACCCGCAACGCTTTGTCTGGGAACTGCAGGCCCAGTTGATCCGGCAACCAGCGCTCAACCAGCTGCCGTAGATCTTTTTCCTTCACTGTTTCTGAAACCCCTATAATTCTGAGGTTGGTCGTTCTGCTTCTATTTTCCTGGTTATCGACCTGCTGTGCCAGCTGCATGAACCTCGGCTCTAGCGCCGTGATCCTCACATCTGCCACCTCAGTACGATCCTCTTGGTGCGAGATGCGGTCTTCAGCTTGCTTCAAACGCACACCCTGCCTTTCCACTGATTCTCAAATCTGGTCCACAGAAGCCTGAAGTTTAGACAGTTTTTCTTCCAGGATTGTTGAAATCTGTTGGATCAGCTCTTGGATGGCCTCCGCAGGCAAACCTGCCGTCTGGGAACTCTCCTGCATCGCCGTCATTTTAAAACGTGAGTCTTGTGTGCGGGGCTTCTTGGTGCGCGGGGTCTTCATGAGCATAACAACCATCCATGGCTCCAAAAACCGCTCAGATCTGG